>NW_019943280.1:60837-100535 GCF_002910315.2 Salvelinus sp. IW2-2015 | reverse complement strand
CTAGTTAAGTAAATTTTTTATAGTATTCCTAGTTATGCCAAAATGTTATTGCTTTCATAGTTATGTCAAAATATTATAGCATACCTAGTTATGTAAAAATATCATACATTCCTAGATTTGTCAAAATGTTCAGCATTCCTAGTTATGCCAAAATGTTACAGCATTCATTGTTATGTCAAAAATGTTATAGTATTCCTAGTTATGCCAAAATGTTCAGCATTCCTAGTTATGCAAAATGTTACAGCATTCCTAGTTATGTCAAAATGTTATAGCATTCCTAGTTATGTCAAAATGTCATATCATTCCTGTTATGTCAAATGTTTATAGCATTCCTAGTTATGTCAAAATGTCATAGTTTCCTAGTTATGTCAAAATTGTATAGCATTCCTAGTTATGTCAAAATGTCATAGTATTCTAGTTATGTCAAAATGCTATGCTTCCAGTTATGCCAAATTGTTACAGCATCCTTGGTATGTCAAATGTCATACATTCCTAGTTATGTCAAAATGTTACAGCATTCCTAGTTATGTCAAAATGTTATGTCATTCCTAGTTTGTCAAAATGTTACGGCATCCTAGTTTATGTCAAAATGTTATAGTATTCCTAGTAGTTATGTCAAAATGTTATAGCTATTCCTACAGTAGTTATGTAAAAATGTTTATACATTCCTAGTATTTATGTCAAAAGTTATAGTTCCTAGTATTATGTCAAAATGTTATAGTATTCCTAGAGTAGTTATGTCAAAATGTTATGATTCCTAGTTATGTCAAAAATGTTATAGTATTCCTACAGTAGTTATGTCAAAATGTTATAGTATTCCTAGAGTAGTTATGTAAAATGTTATGATTCCTAGTTATGTCAAAATGTTATAGTATCCTACATAGTTATGTCAAAATTGTTAATAGTATTCCTAGTATATGTAAAATGTTATGATTCCTAGTTATGTCAAAATGTTATAGTATTCCTAGTAGTTATGTCAAAATGTTATACTGATCTCTAGTAGTTATGTAAAATTATAGTATTCCTAGAGTATTATGTCAAAATGTTATGATTCCTATTATGTCAAAATGTTATAGTAATTCCTACAGTAGTTATGTCAAAATGTTATAGTATTCCTAGTAGTTATGTCAAAATGTTATAGTATTCCTAGTTATGTCAAAATGTCATTTGTCATGTTGTATCATTCCTAGACTCCAATGCTTCCTGGTCTGTGGGAGGTATTTACAAACTCGTCATCCTTGAAGATGATAAAATACAGAGAAGAAGAACTAGCAGAAGAAGTGGCAGTATGAAGTAAAAAGCAAAGCAAAGGGTTTAGTTTGAAGGCACCCCCCATCTCCTATGCTTTAGTCTGTGGTTGGTGTACTCAACACACAACACCTTAATGAATAAGATAAATGTTTACACATTGACACAAGTGGCTTGCTCATCAAAACATGCCCTTGCTGTATCCGTTTCTAGAAGTGGCTAATACATAATGCACAATTATACCAGTAGAGACACTGACTTTGCACTTATATACGTCATGACAACTGTGTCGGCTCTGTATTCCTGTATTATAAATGGTCCTCTTGAAACACACTGGATGAGTAGCTTGTTTAGAGTGTGCCTGTGTGTTATGCTGTATGTGTTTGTGTTGTTAATGTGTTGTAGATGGTATGTGTTGTGTGTTTTATGTGTGTGTGTATGTGTGTGTATGTGTATGTGTATGTGTATGTGAGTGAGTGAGTGAGTGAGTGAGTGAGTGAGTGAGTGAGAGTGTGAGTGAGAGTGTGAGTGAGAGTGTGAGTGAGTGTGAGAGCTCGGCCCTCTGGCGGTATCTAATGGAAGCTAATTCCGTATTAGAGCAGAATATAAAGCGAAGGATTCCCTCAGTGACCGTTAATACCAATCCTGATTCTTCGTGCAGTAGTAGTAGTGAATTGAGTGTGGAGGAAATCTATTAACGCAATCAATAATTTAGGTTAGTGATTCAACAGCAAGGGCTGCGCAGGATTTTGGTGGTAGTTCAATGGGGCAGATGAGTGACTTTGAGCTGAGGATTTACTAAGAGAAAAACCCAGAACATGTGGCAGTGAGATATTCAGATATCCACTACAAAACCATGTTGCCTAAACCACAGGTCAATGACCACGTTTACATGCACACCAATATACCGTTATTACTCAGGATACTCAAGTATTTTAGAAACCCGGATAAGATGCCTGGGATATGCTGATCTTAGACAGGATACCGTGGCATGTAAACATCTTATCCCATTTACTGTTGTTTTTGTGGTCTGCGCAGGCTCATTTTTGACTATAATGGGTGTTGTGTGATGAGGTTGTCATCTGACTGTCAAACAAATCACTTTAAAAAAAGTAGGCTACCTGCGCAGTTTGATCCACCATTATAATTTAGCCTACTATAATTAATTTACTATAATCTACTACTGGCTACTTTCACACTTAAGGAGATGATTGTGGACTACAGGAAAAGGAGGACCGAGCACACCCCCATTCTCATGGACGGGGCTGCAGTGGAGCAGGTTGAGAGCTTCAAGTTCCTTGGCATCCACATCACCAACAAACTAACATGGTCCAAGCACACCAAGAAAGTCATGAAGAGGGCACGAAAAAATCTATTCCCCCTCAGGAGACTGAAAAGATTTAGCATGGGTCAGATCCTCAAAAGGTTCTACAGCTGCACCATCGAGAGCATCCTGACTGGTTGCATCACTGCCTGGTATGGCAACTGCTCGGCCTCCGACCACAAGGCACTACAGAGGGTAGTGCGTACGGCCCAGTACATCACTGGGGCCAAGCTTCCTGCCATCTAGGACCTCTATACCAGGTGGTGTCAGAGGAAGGCCCTAAAAATTGTCAAAGACTCCAGCCACCCTAGTCATAAACTGTTCTCTTTGCTACCGCAAGGCAAGTGGTACCGGAGCGCCAAGTCTAGGTCCAAGAGGCTTCTAAACAGCTTCTACCCCCAAGCCATAAGACTCCTGAACTCAAATGGCCACCCAGACTATTTGCAATGCCCCCCCCCCCTCTTTTACACTGCTGCAACTCTTGTTTATTATCTATGCATAGTCACTTAACTTTACCTACATGTACATATTACCTCGACTAACCGGTGGCCCTGCACATTGACTCTGTACTGGTACCCCTTGTATATAGCCTCTCTATTGTTATTTTACTGCTGCTCTTTAATTATTTGTTACTTTTATTGCTTTTTTTGTGGTATTTTTCTTAAAACTGCATTGTTGGTTAAGGGCTTGTAAGTAAGCATTTCACTGTTGTATGCGGCGCAGGTGACAAATACAATTTGATTTGATTTAATTTGATTTAATTTAGAGAAGTTCCTGCTTTTCATTTCTGACATTTGAAAAGCCATATTATAATTTCTGATATTTGGTAGGCCATTTGTTTGCCAACAATAGTTTGATACATGCAGCTTCTCTTCTGTTATAACTTGTTGCCCCAGAAGACTAAATAAAGTAGTGCTAACCAAAATAATGTCTTACATTAATAGAACGAATGCATTAGTAATCTACTAGTTAACACCAGTAAAGTTGTCTGTTTTGTTTAGGGACCAGGGAGCAAACACAATTACTCCAGGACAGAGGAACGATTGGTCCTGTGCAAAATGTCGAAATGTCATCAGTTTGACCAGTTAAGGAAATTAAAAGCTGAGAAAATGACAAAACACACTTCTGATAAGACTTCAGTTAGTCTTGGGTGCATATTTAATGTGGTTCAAATACTGTCTGCTTGCATAACAGTGTCAAAGATAACACATTGCACGTGCATTCACATTTCCCCAAGAGATGCTGAAAGAAAGAAATCATATTTCTCCACTCGTGTTCCGGAGACAAAATTTACATTTGTTGTATAATTTCACTGCAATAAATGCATAATTATGTGAGAGGTTATAGACCAACAGTTAGGGTCCATATTTCAGTTACTATCCCATTTAACCCATATGAACTTAATAAATGAGGAATATTCTGTTTATTTATGGGTATAGGGATGCTCATGAGAGGGATATCAAAGGTGCATGTAAACAGCTTATCCCAAATAAGACCTTAAGCAGGATATGAGCTACAATCCGGAATACCGTGCACGTGTAAATGTGGTCAATGTGACCAATCAACTGACTTGATTTTCCTCATCTAAGTCATCTTGTAGAATGATTGGACATGGAAAAAGTAAATAAATAGCAGGCAGGTTGATATAGTGAACAAATAGAGAACTATTCAAATAGAATGGAGACGCGATCTCCACTGCTTCAACAGCCACACAGAAATGTAAAAATAGGATAATAAGTTTAGAGATTGTATTTTTTTTTTTTAAGGGGGAAGATCAGCTTTAAGATTGCAGATAGATTGTAGCTTCCATTAATGTAATTGTCTGCATCACTTCCAATCCCCCATATATTTATTAGCAAATATGCAGTTGAAGTCGGAAGTTTACATACACCTTAGCCAAGTACATTTAATCCCAGGTTTTCACAATTCCTGAACCTTAATCATAGCAAAGATTCCCTGTTTTAGGTCAGATAGGATCACCACTTTATTTTAAGAATGTGAAATGTCAGAATAATAGTACAGAGAATGATTTATTTCAGCTTTTATTTCTTTCATCACATTCCCTGTGGGTCAGAAGTTTACATACACTCAATTAGTATTTGGTAGCATTGCCTTTAAATTGTTTAACTTGGGTCAAATGTTTCGGGTAGCCTTCCACAAGCTTCCCACAATAAGTTGGGTGAATTTTGGACCATTCCTCCTGGCAGAGCAGGTGTAACTGGGTCAGGTTTGTAGACCTCCTGCAGCAAAGCACCCCCACAACATGATGCTGCCACCCCCGTGTTTCACGGTGGGATGGTGTTCCTTCGTGCTGCAAGCCTCCCCCTTTTTCCTCCAAACATAACGATGGTCATTATGGCCAAACAGTTCTATTTTTGTTTCATCATTGGTCCCAAGGATGAACCAGACTTGTGGTCTACAATTTTCTTTCTGCAGTCTTGGCTGATGTCTTTGATTTTCCCATGAAATCAAGCAAAGAGGCACTGAGTTTGAAGGTATGCCTTGAAATAACATCCACAGGTACACCTCCAATTGACTTAAATTATATCAATTAGCCTAACAGAATCTTCTAAAGCCATGACATAATTTTCTGGAATTTTCCAAGCTGTTTAAAGGCACAGTCAACTTAGTGTATGTAAACTTCTGACCCACCGGAATTGTGATACAGTGAATTATAAGTGAAATAATCTGTCTGTAAACAATTGTTGGAAAAATTACTTGTGTCATGTACAAAGTAGATGTCCTAACCGACTTGCCAAAGCCAAGTTTGTTAACAAGAAATTGTGGTTTGGTTGAAAAACGACTTTTAACTTCCGACTTCAACTGTATATATGTTTTTACGGACACAGTATGTTTACATTAGTTATCTTGTTGTTATTAGTTGTTATTAGTCTCAACCTTCAGCTCCATTCAACCCCTCCCATCTATCTCTTAACACCATCCATGTTGAATTTCTATTTGCCATATATTTTTCAACTGTGCTGTGATGTTTCACAAGGTCTGAACCTTTCTATTCTCATAATTTCTACAGATTGTAAATCTTTAAAAAAAAGTTTTCTAAAAGTATTATTATATTATTGATCGATTGACTATGACTTTTCAGATCACCCAGTAGTGCTATCTGTAGAGTTAGCTCCAGGTAAATGTTGCAATTCTTCAGCCATTCCTGGACCTGTGACCGAAAACAAGCTACATACAGGTATGGACAGTAGTTAAACAAATGATCTAATGATTCTGTCTCTTCGCAGCAAAATCTGCAGAGCTGGAAGGTTGTATCCCCCATATACACACTGCTCAAAAAAATAAAGGGAACACTTAAACAACACAATGTAACTCCAAGTCAATCACACTTCTGTGAAATCAAACTGTCCACTTAGGAAGCAACACTGATTGACAATAAATTTCACATGCTGTTGTGCAAATGGAATAGACAACAAGTGGAAATTATAGGCAATTAGCAAGACACCCCAATAAGGGAGTGGTTCTGCAGGTGGTGACCACAGACCACTTCTCAGTTCCTATGCTTCCTGGCTGATGTTTTGGTCACTTTTGAATGCTGGCGGTGCTTTCACTCTAGTGGTAGCATGAGACGGAGTCTACAACCCACACAAGTGGCTCAGGTAGTGCAGCTCATCCAGGATGGCACATCAATGCGAGCTGTGCAAGAAGGTTTGCTGTGTCTGTCAGCGAGTGTCCAGAGCATGGAGGCGCTACCAGGAGACAGGCCAGTACATCAGGAGACATGGAGGAGGCCGTAGGAGGGCAACAACCCAGCCGCAGGACCGCTACCTCCGCCTTTGTGCAAGGAGGATCAGGAGGAGCACTGCCAGAGCCCTGCAAAATGACCTCCAGCAGGCCACAAAATGTGCATGTGTCTGCTCAAACGGTCAGAAACAGACTCCATGAGGGTGGTATGAGGGCCGACGTCCACAGGTGGGGTTGTGCTTACAGCCCAACACCGTGCATGACGTTGCCAGAGAACACCAAGATTGGCAAATTCGCCACTGGCGCCCTGTGCTCTTCACAGATGAAAGCAGGTTCACACTGAGCACGTGACAGACGTGACAGAGTCTGGAGACGCCGTGGAGAACGTTCTGCTGCCTGCAACATCCTCCAGCGATGACCGGTTGGCGGTGGGTCAGTCATGGTGTGGGGTGCGCGCACAGCCCTCCATGTGCTCGCCAGAGTAGCCTGACTGCCATTAGGTACCGAGATGAGATCCTCAGACCCCTTGTGAGACCATATGCTGGTGCGGTTGGCCCTGGGTTCGTCCTAATGCAAGACAATGCTAGACCTCATGTGGCTGGAGTGTGTCAGCAGTTCCTGCAAGAGGAAGGCATTGATGCTATGGACTGGCCCACCCCGTCCCCAGACCTGAATCCAATTGAGCACATCTGGGACATCATGTCTCGCTCCATCCACCAACGCCACGTTGCACCACAGACTGTACAGGAGTTGGCCTCATCAGGAGCATGCCCAGGCGTTGTAGGGAGTCATACAGGCACGTGGAGGCCACACACACTACTGAGCCTCATTTTGACTTGTTTTAAGGACATTACATCAAAGTTGGATCAGCCTGTAGTGTGGTTTTCCACTTTAATTTTGAGTGTGACTCCAAATCCAGACCTCCATGGGTTGATAAATTTTATTTCCATTGATAATTTTTGTGTGATTATGTTGTCAGCACATTCAACTATGTAAAGAAAAAAAGTATTTAATAAGAATATTTCATTCATTCAGATCTAGGACGTGTTATTTTAGTGTCCCTTTATTTTTTGAGCAGTGTATAACATATATTGGTTGCAAGAATTTTGTATAATAATATAAATGGAAAAATTCTAAGTTTGAATCTGGCATCGTTTTAGTATCAGTTCATAAACCATGTGCCATGGAATCGGTATGTCGAAAATCTCTTCCAACTATTTTCAATCTATATGGCACAGCTGTCAATTTTCTGGTCCTTAATTAAACTGGATACTTTTTAATTTATTCACAATTTTCATTCACCAATTATGGTCTTTAATGCAGGGCCGACAGACAAGTTCCCCACTTTTCTCCCTTTCACTTTCCTCTTCTATTTTTGCAGTAATGTAGCAATTTGTTGGTTGTTAATTTTGGTAGGAGCAACATTTTTCATATTGTGTATTAGATCAGAGATTGATGAGATGGAGATGCACAAATAAAATTAAATTGTATTCACCACATGCTCTGAATACAACTGGTGTAGGCTTTACAGTGAAATGCTTGCGAATACAACTGGTGTAGACTTCACAGTGAAATGCTGGCGAATACAACTAGTGTAGACTTCACAGTGAAATGCTTGCGAATACAACTAGTGTAGACTTCACAGGAAATGCTTGCGAATACAACTGGTGTAGACTTCACAGTGAAATGCTTGCGAATACAACTGGTGTAGACTACAGTGAAATGCTTGCGAATACAACTGGTGTAGACTACACAGTGAAATGCTTGCGAATACAACTGGTGTAGACTACAGTGAAATGCTTGCGAATACAACTGGTGTAGACTACAGTGAAATGCTTGCGAATACAACTGGTGTAGACTACAGTGAAATGCTTGCGAATACAACTAGTGTAGACTTTACAGTGAAATGCTTGCGAATTACAACTGGTGTAGACTTCACAGTGAAATGCTTGCGAATACAACTGGTGTAGACTTCACAGTGAAATGCTTGCGAATACAACTGGTGTAGACTTCACAGTGAAATGCTTGCGAATACAACTGGTGTAGACTTTCACAGTGAAATGCTTGCGAATACAACTGGTGTAGACTTCACAGTGAAATGCTTGCGAATACAACTGGTGTAGACTTCACAGTGAAATGCTTGCGAATACAACTGGTGTAGACTTCACAGTGAAATGCAAGCGAAAGGGACAAGATGTGCTGTACTTCCAATAGACATTGAGAAACGCCCAAAAAATGTACGTTTTACAGCGTAGTTGTAATGTCCTGAAAACCCATTGGCTAACATTTAGAGAAGCAATCTTAACTCATTAAGATGATCCCACACAGTTACGTGGAAAGGGGTCGAGAGGTTTTTCAATTATCTGAAAATAATTGACTGATTTATTATAGACTTTTTATCCCTCCGCTTGGTAGACCGTTCCCTTAGCCCGATGACACAAACCAGCCTTGAATTTAATTTGGTATTTCTCCAGGACAGGGTCTGAAGTGTACGGTGTGTACGGTCGCCTGAACCTGAACACTGCAGCGGATGATGGCAGGTGCCTCTTGTTCTCTCGCTAAAAGAGCTTACGCGAATGAAGCGCACAAGTGGTGCATGCTAAAATTACAATTACATGCACTTCAATATCCGCTCGGCCCACTGAAAAGAAACGGGCTCAGAAATTCAATTAATCCTCGTGTGTAGCGGCCCTGGGGAAGACGAAAGCAGGAAATCAGATATGAAAAGACTTTATTTGCACCAAGGTTGGGCACCTTTACGACTGAATTCAGCAGGACCCTTCAATTAATATGGAGCGCATCAAGGTTACGGGCCCCATGCATTGCAAACAGGCAAGCATCAGACAGGCTGTAAAAGCCTCCGTAGAGTCAGAAGAGGAGCACCACAGTGTATGTATAATAACGATGTGGTAAACTACAAACATAGCTACAGGGGAATTCTCCATTTAACACTACAATAAAAACGCAAGTAAATTTTTRCATGAAGAAAGTGTAGAAAAACATCTATACGTCTCTATATATGAGCGTTTTCATACATAAATTCGGTACCCTGTTGTGGTTCCCCGGGAGCATTTGTGGACCCTCTGAATCAGATCATTATTCTGCATGTCAATGTGTTTCTGACAAGGACCTGGGCAGGTTAAGATCCTAGGCCACACATACCACCATGGACCGTGATCAGGAAATCCTTTTAGAACCCTGTCGCTGGTCAAGTGTATAAAGTATATATGGAATTGTTAGGAAGTGTTAGTAGATCAAAGGCATTAGGCCAAGTCTTCACACTTCACCCAATGTCCTCTGCCTCGGGGGTAACAGAAACAATATTGTTCTAGCATATTTCAATATTTTTTAGCACTATTTCATTATAGGACAGCAAGATGCCTCGGGCTAACAAATAAAACAACGTTTTTGCTTATTTTATTTATGTATATTTATGAAATGAGGGGTATTGTTTCGTCCTTTCGCAAATATGACATTCATATAATACATTCAGTATCATTTCATATTACCGGTGTTTGTTTCAGAGGAATGCCTGGAGGGCGTTTACGTTCTGTGCTATCATATCGTGCTGATTCGTTCAATAAGAGGTGGCTGTGTAGGACAGAATAAAGTGCATTCGGAAAGTATTAACACCCCTTCACTTTATCCACATTTTGTTACGTTACAGCCTTATTCTAAAATGGATAAAATAAAAATAAATCCTCATCATTCCACACCAGTCTCTAGGCATACTTCCTTCCTCTGTTCAGTGTCTGTGTTCTTTTGCCCATTTTAATCTTTTATTTTTATTGGCCAGTTTGAGATATGTCTTTTTCTTTGCAGCTCTGCCTAGAAGGCCAGCATCCTGGCGTTGCCTCTTCACTGTCGACGTTGAGACTGGTGTTTTGCGGGTACTATTTAATGAAGCTGCCAGTTGAGGACTTGCTAGGTGTCCGTTTCTCAACACTAATGTACTTGTCTTTTTGTTCAGTTGTGGACCGGGGCCTCCCATTCCTCTTTCTATTCTGGTTAGAGACTGTTTTCTCTGTTCTGTGAAGGGAGTAGTACACAGGGTTGTACGAGATATTCAGTTTCTTGGCAATTTCTCGCATGGAATAGCCTTCATTTCTCAGAACAAGAATAGACTGACGAGTTTCAGAAGAAAGATCTTTGTTTTTGGCCATTTTGAGCCTGTAATCGAACCCAAAATGCTGATGCTCCAGATACTCAACAAGTCTAAAGAAGGCCAGTTTTATTGCTTCTTTAATCAGAACAACAGTTTCAGCTGTGCTATCATGATTGCAAAAGGGTTTTCTAATGATCAATTGGCCTTTTAAAATGATAAACTTGGATTAGCTAACACAACGTGCCATTGGAACACAGGAGTGATGGTTCTGATAATGGGCCTCTGTTTGATGTTATTGTAATGGACAGAACATGTGCTTTTCTTTCAAAAACAAGGACATTTCGTGTTGGAGGCAGTGTGGACAAATAAACTCAGCAAAAAAAGAAATGTCTTCTCACTGTCAACTGCGTTTATTTTCAGCAAACTTAACATGTGTAAATATTTGTATGAACATAAGATTCAACAACTGAGAAATAAACTGAACAAGTTCCACAGACATGTGACTAACAGAAATGGAATAATGTGTCCTTGAACATTAAGTACTGCAGTGTATCTCCTCCTCGTGGACTGCACCAGATTTTCCACTTCTTGCTGTGAGATGTTACCCCACTCTTCCACCAAGGTACTTGCAAGTTCCAGGACATTTCTGGGGGGAATGGACCTAGCCCTCACCCTCCGATCCAACAAGTCCCAGACGTGCTCAATGGGATTGAGATCCGGGCTCTTCGCTGGCCATGGCAGGACACTGACATTCCTGTCTTACAGGATATCAAGCACAGAACGAGCAGTATGGCTGGTGGCATTGTCATGCTGGAGTGTCATGTCAGGATGAGCCTGCAGGAAGGGTACCACATGAGGGAGGAGGATGTCTTCCCTGTAACGCACAGCGTTGAGATTGCCTGGAATGGCAACAACTCAGTCCGATGATGCTGTGAGAGACCGCCCCAGACCATGATGGAACCTCCACCTCCAAATCGACCCCACTCTCAGAGTACAGGCCTCGGTGTAACGCTCATTCCTTCGACAATAAACGCAAATCCGACCATCACCCCTGGTGAGACAAAACTGCGACGCGTCAGTGAAGACCACTTTTTGACAGTCCTGTCTGGTCCAGGTACGGCAGGTTTGTGCCATAGGCAACGTTGTTGCAGGTGATGTCTGGTGAGGACCTGCCTTACAACAGGCCTACAAGCCCTCAGTCTAGCCTTTCTCAGCCTATTGCGGACAGTCTGAGCACTGATGGAGGGATTGTGCGTTCCTGGTGTAACTCGGGCAGTTGTTGTTGCCATCCTGTACCTGTCCAGCAAGTGTGATGTTCGGATGTACCGATCCTGTGCAGGTGTTGTTACACGTGGTCTGCCACTGCGAGGACGATCAGCTGTCCGTCCTGTAGCACTGTCTTAGGCGTCTCACAGTACAGACATTGCAATTTATTGCCCTGGCCACATCTGCAATCTTCATGCCTCCTTGCAGCATGCCTAAGGCACGTTCACACAGATGAGCAGGGACACTTTCTTTTGGTGTTTTTCAGAGTCAGTAGAAATGCCTCTTTAGTGTCCTAAGTTTTCAGAACTGTGACCTTAATTGCCTACCGTCTGTAAGCTGTTAGTGTCTTAACGACCGTTCCACAGGTGCATGTTCATTAATTGTTTGTGGTTCATAGAACAAGCATGGGAAACAGTGTTTAAACCCTTTACAATTAAGATCTGTGACGTTATTTGGATTTTTACGAATTCTCTTTGAAAGACAGGGTCCTGAAAAAGGGACGTTTTTTTGTTGTTGCTGAGTTTAGGTATTGTTCCTGTGGATACACTCCAGTCCTCTCCACTTAAATTGATACATCATCTTTTAGCAGCAGCAAGAAAATGTGTAACAAAATGCTGGAAAAATGAACATGCACGTTCAAAAGATATGTGGTTAGGTCTATGCGAGGAACTTGCTGACATGGACAGAATTACATCAATCTTGCAACAGACAGCATAGGTATGAAGGTGTCTGGTCAGAGTTCCTGACATATCGTACGGGTCTTGTTCTGTAATTTATGGGCTTTTTCTTTGTTTCTGTTGTTTTTGTGTGGCTTAATCCAAATTGTATACTTATTCAGACTCTTGAAATATTTGCTCTACACAGACAAAATGTACCCTTAACATGTGAATGTAACTACGCTCCTTTGTAAAGACAGCAAAGATAAGTTGTGTATGTATGGTACATGTTTTTTATGTGCTCTTTAATAAAAATGTATGTTTAAAAAATAAAGTAAGTAACCCCAAACTTTTGAACGGTAGTGCATGTTACCAAGATTAGGGTGTGTATATTATAATCCTACAGTTGATATACTGAACAAAAAATATAAATGTTAAGTGTTGGTCCCATGTTTCATGAATTGAAATAAACCCAGAAATGTGCCATATACACTAAAAGCCTACTTCTCTCAATTTTTGCACACAAATTTGTTTACATCCCTGTTAGTAAACATTTGTCCTTTGCCAAGTTAATCCATCCACCTGACAGTTGTGGCATATCAAGAAGCTGAATAAACAGCATGATCATTACACAGGTGCACCTTATGCTGCGGGACAATAAAAGGTCACTCTATAATGTGCCGTTTTGTCACACAACACAATGCCATGTCTCATGTTTTGAGGGAGCGTGCAACTGGCGTGCTAACTGCAGGAATGTCCACCAGAGCTGTTGCCAGGGAATTGAATGTTAATTTCTCTACCATTAAACTGCATCCAACATCGTTTTAGAGAATTTGGCAGTACGACCAATCGGCCTCACAACCACGTGTAACCACGCCAGCCCAGGACCTCCACATCRGGCTTCTTCACCTGGAAACTTTGCACCCGGACAGCTGGTGAAACTGAGGAGTATTTCTGTCTGTAATAAAGCCCTTTTGTGTGGAATAACTCATTCTGATTGGCTGGACCTGGCTCCCAGGCCCACCCATGGCTGATCCCCTACCCAGTCATGTGAAATCCATAGATTATGGCCTAATTTATTCATTTAAATTGACTGATTTCCTTATATGAACTGTAACTCAGTTATAGTTATTACATGTTGTGTTTATATTTCTGTTCAGTATAGATTTGTCATTTTATAGGTATCAATTGATTGAAAAGAGGTATTTGACTGGAAATGAATAGAAATTCCTAAGAAAATTTAAAAGAAACAAGAAAGATAAGATAAAAAATAATATCACATTTAAAAAATATATTTAAATGTATCACTGCAATCTACAAAGTAAAATCTGTAAAGAAAAAATTWACTTTCTAGAAATCACACCACAACAACAGGAAGTAAACTTTTCTCTCATCAAGTGACTACACTGCATCCCTTCAAAATCAGTGCGTCAATTGGCATAGTGCATTAATTAGCACAGCGCTAACAGGTGCGCCTGCTTACATGGAATACACAAAGGCCAACACAGAAATACAAAAGATGGAAACACAACCCTGTTAATTGCAGAGGAGACTATGTCATCACTGAAGGGGGAGATGCGAGGAGTAAAAGGAGAGGTAGGTGGGGGGGGACTGCATCTTCCAGAGGTGACAGCCGCGAAAGGTCCCGCTCCAACGTATCCATGGGGACACTAGCTGGAGTGACAATTATCACGTCGGGGGTGCGGGGCGGGGGGCGGTCCCTACACGCTGTTGGCTGCAACAGTGGTTAATTGTCTTCAACGTCTCAGAGCACCGAACCCTTGTCCCCCTCCCGTGCTCTGCGCTCTCATGGTGTTTTTGTTTTCGTGTTAAGGCTTTAATTAATTAAGGCTTGTAGTGGAAGAAAAGAGGGCAAGCAGAATTTAATGATAATCTATTAATAAATAAAAGATGGGGAAGCTATTTTCAGCGCTGGCGTTGATGTGACACATACTGGGTTCACTGACCACTCACATTTGCCACCATGCACCCGGAGCGCCATCTCCGAGAGGCTCAAATGCCAGATGCCAGTTTGTCAAGGCATACAAACTATGCTGCCTACCCTGCCAGATATCAACAACACTGGTGAATTGTATTCAATAGCTCTTTATAATTGTATTTTTTAGAGGGTGAATCAGCTTTAATATTGTAGATAGATTGTGGCTTCTATCAATGTAATTGTCTGCATCGTTTCCAATCCCCTATTCTTTGCCAGATAAACAACACTCGTGAAATGTATTCAATGTTCCATTTTACCATAAAGTACCCTTTGTCATATTTATCATGGGTATGAATATGGAAGTAGGTGAAAGTGGCAAAAACACTGCTACTGTATTGGCATCCTTTCGGGACTCAAAAAGTACCAGCATAATATGACCAAATAACACAATGTAAACCCCACACATACTGGTTATATTACACAAGATCTATAATATCCCTATGGCCAAACATTTCACACTGGGCAGATAACAAAAAGTACATCCTCAGAGTATGTGTAGCAGATAGCTTCCATAAACCTCCCCATGTACTGGCATAAATAGGTAAACATGTGTTGCATATACACTGAGTGGACAAAACATTAAGAACACCTTCCTAACATTGAGTTGCCCTCAGAACAGCATCAATTCGTCAGGGCATAGACTCTACAATGTTTCTAAAAGCGTTCCACAGGGATGCTGGCCCATGTTGACTACAATGCTTTCCACTAGTGTGTCAAGTTGGCTGGATGTCCTTTGGGTGGTGGACCTTTCTTGATACTCATGGGAAACTGTTGAGCGTGACAAACCCCAGCAGCATTGCAGTTCTTGACACACTGAAACCGGTGTGCCTTGCATCTACTACCATATCCCGTTCAAAGGCACTTAAATATTTTGTCTTGCCCATTCCCCCTTTGAATGGCACACAAATCCTTCTTTAACCTGTCTCCTTCCTTCTGTCTTTAACCCTGTCTCCTTCCTAACCTGTCTTTAACCTGTCTCCTCAACATGGGCCTACACTGATTGAAGTGGATTTAACAAGTGACATCAATAAGGCATCATATCCTTCACCTGGATTCACCTGGTCAGTCTACGTCATGGAAAGAAGGTTTTGTGCACTCAGTGTAAATTACAGACCTGTGTGATGTATGCTGGTATTGACTCAGTAACAGCTGGACCACCAGTCCTGTTTAACAGTCTCACTGGGGTATTTTGTCCTCATCCCCTGGCCATCCTGTCCCCTTGGCAGAAAAACCTCTCTACCAGCATGGCTGCATTGGGCCGGTGGCCAGATCTACCCCTCTACCGGTTTACAGTGGCAAGGCCGTCGCCAGGTTACCTACACAGCCACCTGTTTAATAGGGAAAGAAAGAGGAGAGAGGTAGAGAGAGAGAGGTAGAGAGAGAGAGCCAGAGAGAGAGAGAGAGAGAGGAAATCACCTTCAGAAGGTCAAAGGGTGTTTGTGATTGAGACTGCTGGGCAAAATAGTCCACATTCATTGTCCACACAGAGTCATCTGTGGCACTACAGTACATGCAATGGCGAACCATAAAGAGATTGGTTGTTTGTGAGCCACTTTGCGAGGTGCTGCAACTATTGTTTTCTCCTACCAAAGCACTATAGAAAGAACGGAACGGCAAGCTGAGCAACTGCCTCACTACTAGTTACAGCACGTTCCAAGCCGTCGGTCTCCATAGAAACAGTTTGAACAACGCTCAGGCGGTGCCGTCAAATATACCATTTTTAATGGCTTCTAATTTGATATAATTGATGCGGAGAGATTGGGTCAGCGCAAGGGGTAATAATGTAAAATACAACAGACATGGTGTAGAGGCAGGAGCGATTGAAGCCTGTGTGAGATTTATAGGGAACGGAGAGTGCCGTGTTTATAAAGATACTGGCTAAAATCTGGCAATTTATAACTGACAGTTTTTTAAGAAACATTATAAGTAAGCAGAGTTGTTAACTCATGTTGGGTACATGTGAATGTAAAAAAAAGAAGAAAAAAAAGATGCTTACCAAGAAATGGAACACAATTACATTAACRGTTTTTTAATAAATCAACTGTCCCACATCTGGCAACTGTCCTGAACCTTCTGCCACACTTCAGCTACTGATGCTGCCAAAATAGGTCCGCCAACAGCAATGATGACACTGTACACCATAACTGAAATGCACCTACTTATATAGGAAACACTAGTTAACTGTTGGCACAGTATAGTCCGTCTCTCTCATACACTGTAAAATGGCTAAACATCGAGCACAACAATATACTTGTCATACGTAAACAGGCGTGAACAAGACAATGATGTATAGACACCATTCACTGAGGGGTAATGTAAGGACAATGTGTTGCATTAACACTGAGGTGTGTTATAAGGACAGTGTCAACCTAAATATCCAGCACAGCATACACAGTTCCTTCAGAAAGTATTCATACCCCTTGACTTTTTCCACATTTTGTTGTGTTGCAGCCTAAATTCAAAATGGATTAAATGGATTTTTCACACCCATCTACACACAATACCCCATAATGACAGTGAAAACTTTTTAGCACATTTATTGAAAATAAAATACAGAAATTTTGAATTTACATAAGTGTTCACACCCCTGAGTCAATACATGTTAGAATCACCTTTGGCAGCGATGACAGAGTATTTCTGGGTAAGTCTAAGAGCTATCCAGACCAGGATTGTGCAACACTTGTTCATTATTCTTTTCAAAATTCTTCAGGCTCTGTCAAATTGCTTGTTGATCATTGCTAGACAACCAATTTCAGGTCTTACAATAGATTTTCAGGTAGATTTAAGTCAAAACTGTAACTCGGCCACTCAGGAACATTCACTGTCTTCTTGGTAAGCAACTCCAGTGTAGATTTGGCCTTGTGTTTTAGGTTATTGTCCTGCTGAAAGGTAAATTAATCTCACAGTGTCTGGTGGAAAGCAGACAGAACCAGGTATTTTTCCTCTAGGATTTTGCCTGTGCTTAGCTCCATTCTATTTATTTTTTATCCTGAAAACCTCCCCAGTCCTTAACAACTACAAGCATTCCCATAACACAATGCAGCCACCACTATGCTTGAAAATATGGAGAGTGGTACTCAGAAATGTGTTGTATTGGATTTGCCACAAACACAACACGTTGTATGAGGACAAAAGTGAGTGAAGGAGTTTATTTTGTTTAACATGCAAACTGGATGCATTTTTTWGAATATTTTTTTTCTGTACATTCTTCCTTCTTTTCACTCTGTCAATTAGGTTAGTATTGTGGTGTAACTACAATGTTGTTGATCCATATTCAGTTCTCTTATCACTGCCATTAAAGTCTGTAACTGTTTTAAAGTCACCATTGGCCTCATGGTGAAATTCCTGAGCAGTTTCCTTCCTCTCTGGCAACRGAGTTAGGAAGGATGCCTGTATCTTCAAAGTGACTGGGTGTATTGATACACCATCCAAAGTGTAATTAATAACTTCACCATGCTCAAAGGGATATTCAATGTCTGCTTTTTAATTTAAGCATCTACCAATAGGTGCCCTTCTTTGCGAGGCATTGGAAAACCTCCCAGGTCTTTGTGGTTAAATCTGTGTTTGAAATTCTCTGCTTGACTGAGGGACCTTACAGATAATTGTATGTGTGGGGTACATAGATGAGGTAGTCATTCAAAAATCATGTGAAAGACTATTATTGCACACAGAGTCCATGCAACTTATTATGTGACTTGTTYAAGGTGCAATATGCAGAAATCGCTCTGCCATTTCCTGGTTGCAAATAGTTKTGGTTGCAAATATACAATGTTCAGCTGTTTGGTGTAAAAAATCGAAAGTAGAAAATGTTAAAATTAAACTTGTGAACGCGTGGAAGCATGGAAATAGCCCACATAGAGCATATCTACCCCTTCTTAGACTTGCTTTCAAAGAGAATTACAGATCTATAACTAATGTGAAGGGTCACCCCAAAATGTACATAATGTAGCTTTAGGCTTGCCATAATAGGGTTGAATACTTATTGACTCAAGACATTTCAGCTTTTCATTTGTAATTTATTTGCCAAAAATGTCAAAATACATAATTCCACTTTGACATTATGGGCTATTGTGTGAAGGCCAGTGACAAAAATGCTCAATTATATATATATTTTTTAAGTTCAGGCTGTAACAACAAAATGTGGAAAAAGTCAAGGTGTGTGAATACTGTCTGAAGGCTCTGTACCTGCAATTTGTAAACAGGTGTACTACGAATACAACAATGTATATAGGCTAGCCCACTCAGAGAGGGRGAGCCACAGGAAATGTTGTAGTGTATTCAAKGTTTTAAAGGCTTTTCAAGTTTGTAATTTCCACTTATTTCCAGACTGGATTTGCCCAAAAGGAAAAGGGTATCAACCCCTGCAAAAATGTTTCTCGCGGCGACGTGATCACCCATTGAAATCCTGTTGCTGCAGGATTATTTTACTGGTGCGACAATACTGGTCAAAGTAAGATACGACACCTGTATAAAGACAATACATTTCAGTTATATGAGGACAATGTGTTTCATTACCACTGAGGTGTATTATCAGGACATGCAGTGTCAACCTATCACCCATGTAATATGAACACAATGTATTACTCATTCACACAGGAGGGAGATGGAATAACAGTGGACGTGTAATGATCAGTCAGTCACAGACGAGGCCTGAAACACACTTGTTGCGTCCCAAATAGCACTCTATTCCCTATATAGTGCACTACTTTTCACCAGAGCCCAGGACTCTGGTCAAAGGTAGTGCATTATGTAGGGAAAAGGGTGCCATTTTGGGATGGAGACACTGAAACAGCTATGGCTCAGTAAATAGCAGTCCTTGTAGAACTTTAATGACGTCAAGGCTGGGGCACGCTGGTAACTGTCAGATAATCACCTTCCCTCCCTCTCTCTTGCTCCCTCTCGCTGTCTTGCTCTCTTTCTCTCGCTCTCTCTGTCAATCTTTCTCTCTCTCGGTCTTGTTTTATGACACCATAAAGTGACTCTGTATACCTTGTCAAAAAGCGATGAGGTCGTACAAAGATTGCCAATGTTTTCCGTCCACTGCTCAGCTCTCTTCCATTACCCCCGCTGATGGACACACCGCAGCCGGAGAGTGGAGTGAGAACGGCTAGCACAGACCCGGGACTGAATTTAACAGGAGAAATGTACCATAGGGCATGCCTATCCCACTCTATTAGTTTTCTTTTCCAATTTTTTTCCCTGTTAGAGTGACCAATCAGACACCGGCCAGCGGAAAGAGAGAGGGAGTGAGAGAGAGAGACAGAGAGTGAGTAAGGCAGTCAGTTATCTCTCTCTGTCTCTCTCTCCCTTTCCCTCTCTCCCTCATCCCTTGTTCATGAGGCAGGCGCCAGTTGAACCGTGAGGCCCTTTTGTTCAGGCGAGCGTGAAATTCTAAAACATGACAGCGGAGACGCCGAGGCACGGTCCGTATCCTTTCGGAACGCCGAGAGGATCAGGGCTTCTGAACACCCCTGAAGAAGGAAGGATGGAGAGAAGAGCGAGAGCGGGAGAGTGAGAGCCTCAATTCCCTCAACCTGTTAATAAAATAACTGAAAGTTGACATACAGTACATCAGTCTGACTGACACTCCAACTCTGATGGGCTTGACTTGAATGGAACTACACTGCACCTGTGTCTCATATCATCCACCAACACCAATCTGTTATAGCGTCAGCAACATGCATCAGGGTCAATCCAACTAGTTTTACCATACCATTTGATACAGTTCAATCCTTGCTGTTTCAGGTTACTCGGCACTGTCACAACAGTATTGTTCAGGCTTTGCTGCTTGAGCATAACGTGTTACGGCGTTTATGTTGATTGAAATTGAGAAAATGACAAAAGTATTTTGAGAAGAAGTATTAAAGTAAACAAAATCAGTTGCTTCCCCCATTATGACTTCAATATAAGAGGTCAAATAAATCATATAGAGCTTTGAGGCCAGTGCAGTGACGAGGGAGGAAGCATGCTGAGATCCTCATAGTCATACCCTGGATCTAGTTTAGTCCCGTGGAATAAATATTGTGGATCTAAATGTTTTTCCTCATAATCCTGGACTATTGGACCACCATCTTTTACGTTTGCAATCGCAACAAATCATCTATTCAGCCCTCAACCAAGGATTATCAAAAGCCTCGCTATAAATTCTCGGACAACCCAAAGATTCCTAGATGCCCTTCCAGACTCCCTCCACCTACCCAATGATGTTGGAGTAGAGAAATCAGTTAATCGCCTAACTGAGGATCTAAATTTAACCTTGAATAATACCCTAGATGCAGTCGCACCCCTAAAACAAGAAATCAGCTCCCTGGTATACAAAGAAGACCAGAGGCCTGAAGCAAACCTCCAGAAAATTGGAATGGAAATGGCGCTCCACCAAACTAGAAGTCTTCTGACTAGCTTGGAAAGTACTCTGGTACTCTGCAATATCGAAGAGCCCTCACTGCTGCTCGATCAGCCTACTTTTCCAACCTAATTGAGGACAATAAAACAATCCCAAATTCATTTTTTATACTGTCGCAAAGCTAACTAAAAATGCAGCATTCCCCAAGAGAAGCTAGCTTTCACTTCAACAGTGATGAATTCTTGAACAACTTCTACGAAAAGATCATGATCATTAGAAAGCAAATTATGGAATCGGCGTATTTCTCCAAAATGCACTTGTCCTGAGTCTGCACAGAACTACCAGGACCGAGGATCAATGGAGACACTGAAGTTTTTTAATCCTGTATCTCTCGACACATTAACGAAAATAGTCATGGCCTCTAAACCTTCTAGCGGCCTACTGGACCCTATTCCAACTAAAGTACTGAAAGAGCTACTTCCTGTGCTTGGCCCACTTATGTTGAACATAATAAACGMCTCCCTATCCTCCGGATGTGTACCGAGCTCACTAAAAGTGGCAGTAATAAAGCCATTTCTAGATTAGACAACTGCTCTACTCTCTGGCTACCCGGATAAATGACTAAATAAACATCAGTTAGTGCTACATACGGCTGCTAGAATCGATCATGTTACTCCAGTGCTAGCCTCTCTACACAGGATTCCTGCTAAGGCTAGGGCTGATTTAAAGGTTTTACTGCTAACCTACAAAGCATTACATAGACTTGTTTTTACCTGTCTCTCCGATTTGGTCCTGCCGTACATACCTACACGTATGCTACGGTCACAAGACGCAGGCCTCCTTATTGTCCCTAGAATTTCTAAGCAAACAGCTGGAGGCAGGGCTTTCTACTATAGAACTAGTTTTTTATGGAATGGTCTGCCTATCTAGGTGAGAGACACAGACACGTTCTCGACCTTTACGTTTTTACTAAAGACTCATCTCTTCAGTAGGTCCTATGATTGAGTGTAGTCTGGCCCAGGGGTGTGAAGGTGAACGGCAAGGCACTTGATTGACAAACCACCCTTGCTGTCTCTGTCTCTGCCTCGCCGGCTCCCCTCTCTCCACTGGGATTCTCTGCCTCTGACCCTATTACGGGGCCTGAGTCACTGGCTTACTAGTGCTCATCCCTAGGAGGGGTGCCTCACATCGTGCCAGGCTTTTTTGAGCTATACTCGACTTGAGTGGGCTGAGTAACTGACGTGATCTTCCTGTCCGGTATTGCACCCCCGTCGGGCTTGTGCAGTGTAGTAGCTCTTCGTGGGCTATACAAATCAAATAAATCAAATCAAATTTTATTGGTCACATACACGTGTTTAGCATATGTTATTGCGGGTGTAGTGAAATGCTTGTGTTTCTAGCTCCGACAGTGCAGTAATATCTAACAAGTAATATCTAACAATTTCACAACATTTACCCAATACACACAAATCTAAGTAAAGGAATYGAATTAAGAATATATAAATATATGGACGAGCAATGTCAGAGCGACATAGACTAAGATACAGTAGAATAGTATAGAATACAGTATATACATATGAGATGAGTAATGCAACATATGTAAACATTATTAAAGTGACTAGTGTTCCATTTATTAAAGTCTATGTATATAGGCAGCAGCCTCTAATGTGCTAGCGATGGCTATTTAACAGTCTGATGGCTTTGAGATAGAAGCTGTTTTTCAGTCTCTCGGTCCCATCATTGATGCACCTGCACCTGGATGATAGCGGGGTGAACAGGCAATGGCTCGGGTGGTTGTTGTCCTTGCTGATCTTTTTGACCTTCCTGTGATATTGGGTGCTGTAGGTGTCCTGGAGGGCAGGTAGTTTGTCCCCGGTGATGCGTTGGGCAGACCGCACCACCCTCTGGAGAGCCTTGCGGTTGTGGGCGGTGCAGTTGCCGTACCAGGCAGTGATACAGCCCGACAGGATGCTCTCAATTGTGCATCTGTAAAGGTTTGTGAGGGTTTTAGGTGCAAAGCCAAACAGCTGGATGCCTTGTCTCAGGCTAGTAAGTTGGTCTGTTGATATCCATCTAGTGGTGTGGGGGCTGTGCTTGGCAAAGTGGGTGGGGTTACATCCTGCTTCGTTGGCCCTGTCTGGGGGTATCGTCGGATGGGGCCACGGTGTTCCCAGACCTCCCCTGTCTCAGCCTTCAGTATCTTGGCATCAATAGTCTATGTGCAGGGGGGCTAGGGTCAGTCTGTTATATCTGGTGTAATTCTCCTGTCTTATCTGGTTTCCTGTGTGAATTTAAGTATGCTCCCTCTAATTCTCTCTCTCACCCTCTCTCCCTCTCTCCCCTCCCATAGGACCTTTGCCCTAGGACCACGCCTCAGGACTACCTGGCCTGGCTGTCCCAAGTCCACCTGGTCGTGCTGCTGCTCAAGTTTCAACTGTTCTGCCTGCCCCTATGGAACCCGGACGTGCTACCTTGACCTGCTGTTTTCGACTCTCCCTCTCTCTCTACCGCACCTGCTGCCTCAACCTCTGAATGCTCGGCTATTAAACGCCAACTGACATTTACTCCTGAGCTGCTGACCTGTTGCACCATCTACATCCACTGTGATTATTATTTTACCCTGCTGGTCATCTATGAACATCTTGAAGAACAATCTGGCCTTAATGACCATGTGCTCTTATAATCTCTACCCAGCACAGCTAAAAGAGGACTGGCCATCCCTCAGTCTGGTTTCTTCCTAGGTACCGTGCTTCTAAATCTGCATTGCTTGCRGTTTGGGGTTTTAGGCAGGGTTTCTGTATAAGCACTTTGTGGCATCTGCTGATGTAAAAAGGGCTTTATAAATACATTTGATTGATTGATACAGCCCATGCCATAATTTCCCCCTCTCCTCTAACCCAGGGAGGTCGTTTTCCTTTGATCGATTCGAGGGGAATGCTGGGGAGATAATGGAATAGTATGGGGTGAGAGAACATTATGAAGGGGTGTGAGGAGGGGGAGGTAAATGATACTGTATACTATGAGGAGACGGAGGCAGCATGATGATGCTTTGGCTAACCATCTCCCTATCTAACTATCTCTCTCCAAAAGGAGATCCCCGCAGGCGTTCATTTGGGCCATGTCCTTCACTTCCTTCTCCGCCTGGCTTCCTTCTCCGCCTGGCTTCCTTCTCCGCCTGGCTCCATCCCAAAAACACATTCTGGACGCACTGTAACCTCCCTTTAAATAGCAGGTATCTGCAGTTCCCGGTCTGAAAAATGCTTCCCCCAACTCAAGTTATTACGTTTCGACTGACTAAAATTCAGCCGGAGGCCTTATAGAATGTCCAGCACACAGGCTAAGCTAGCCCACACTTGAGGGAATCCAGTGTAACACCTTTTTTCCCGGTATGAGCATAGCAATTAGCATTCGGCCTGAGCCCTCTGCTCTCGAAGCGGGGGAAGTGATCCCTCCGACCTGCTGCAGTGTGCGCAGGTGTGTGTGTACCAGCAGTAGAGAAATGAACATATATCACATTGTTATAGTTAGGCCTCGTTTGGTCCCTAATGGCTGGCCAGGGATAATTTAATCTCTCCGCTCTCCGACTGAAACCCACAGGCCTATTTAAAATCAACCACGAGCAACATCACCGGCTCGTTTGGGATAAATGTCACTCTGAGACGTGCTTAGCCTCCGTTGCCCTTCGCCGGTAACACCATCCACAGATACTGGCAAATGTAGTCACAGGTAAACCATTCATGTCCAGGGTTTGTTGTTCAAGTACGCAGTATTGTTTTTTTAATGGTCGACAGCCTACTTGTAGATACAGTGGGGAYAACAAGTATTTGATACAKTGCCGATTTTGGCCCACTCCTCCATACAGACCTTCTCCAGATCCTTCAGGTTTCGGGGCTGTCGCTGGGCAATACGGACTTTCAGCTCCCTCAAGATTCTATTGGGATTCTATTGGGTTCAGGTCTGGAGACTGTCTAGGCCACTCCAGGACCTTGAAATGCTTCTTACGGAGCCACTCCTTAGTTGCCCTGGCTGTGTGTTTCGGTTCGTTGTCATGCTGGAAGACCCAGCCACGACCCATCTTCAATGCTCTTACTGAGGGAAGGAGGTTGTTGGCCAAGGTCTCGCGATACATGGCCCCATCCATCCTCCCATCAATACGGTGCAGTCGTCCTGTCCCCTTTGCAGAAAAGCATCCCAAAAGAATGATTTTCAACTCCATGCTTCACGGTTGGGATGGTGTTCTTGGGGTTGTACTCATCCTTCTTCCTCCAAACACGGCGAGTGGAGTTTAGACCAAAAAGCTCTATTTTTGTCTCATCAGACCACATGACCTTCTCCCATTCCTCCTCTGGATCATCCAGATGGTCATTGGCAAACTTCAGACGGGCCTGGACATGCGCTGGCTTGAGCAGGGGACCTTGCGTGCGCTGCAGGATTTTAATCCATGACGGCGTAGTGTGTTACTAATGGTTTTCTTTGAGACTGTGGTCCCAGCTCTCTTCAGGTCATTGACAGGTCCTGCCGTGTAGTTCTGGGCTGATCCCTCACCTTCCTCATGATCATTGATGCCCCACGAGGTGAGATCTTGCATGGAGCCCAGACCGAGGGTGATTGACCGTCATCTTGAACTTCTTCCATTTTCTAATAATTGCGCCAACAGTTGTTGCCTTCTCACCAAGCTGCTTGCCTATTGTCCTGTAGCCCATCCCAGGCTTGTGCAGGTCTACAATTGTATCCCTGATGTACTTACACAGCTCTCTGGTCTTGGCCATTGTGGAGAGGTTAGAGTCTGTTTGATTGACTGTGTGGACAGGTGTCTTTTGTACAGGTAACGAGTTCAAACAGGTGCAGTTAATACAGGTAATGAGTGGAGAACAGGAGGGATTCTTAAAGAAAAATAACAGGTCTGTGAGAGCCGGAATTCTTACTGGTTGGTAGGGGATCAAATACTTATGTCATGCAAGAAAATGCAAATTAATTACTTAAAAATCATACAATGTGATTTTCTGGATTTTTGTTTTAGATTCCGTCTCTCACAGTTGAAGTGTACCTTTGATAAAAATTACAGACCTCTACATGCTTTGTAAGTAGGAAAACCTGCAAAATCGGCAGTGTGTCAAATACTTGTTCTCCCCACTGTATACTGTAGGGGTTGGTGGTCAACAAGCTATGTCACAATCAGTGAACCCTGATTGGAGTAGCCTTTATTAGGAGATGACATTTTGAATCATGTGGGAAAATGACTGACACAAGAGTTTTTGACAGGAAGAACTATGCATTAAAACCCAAATTGTGCATAAATGGAAGGGGTTGATAACAAGGTCTTGTCTGATTTAGTGGGTTATATATGCCTTTCTCGCCCTCTCTTTATCTCTACCAATCTCTGCCTCGTTCTGTCCATCTGTCTCACAGTGGAGAGTCTCTCATGTCAGAGAAGCAGTGTTCTGCCCACCATGTGCTGAAAGAGTCATACTCTTGCCGTCTCGGTCTCTATCTCCGTCTAGCTCTCTCTCGCCTTCTCAGATGAGAAGATGAACAGATGCGTGTTCAGAGAGGACGTCTGGGTTCGAGGGGCTATAGCTGAGGAATAGGACTGTCTGATTCAGGGAAAACCCAAATGGAATGAGCTCTGCTCTCCTCAATTCCCTGCCTTTAACTATTGCCTGCTGTGAACTTAGTATAATTTTATTAATGAAATATACCACTTGATTTTTACATCTCATAGATCAGACTTTTATAATACCACTTTTAAAATGGCTAAAACTGGCATAGAACGTTTTACCCATCTTTTCACTTTCCCTTAACTGCCGAAAATATATAATGTTCTATGTAGAAAAGTCATAGATCAGAGCTTAAATAGAAGGCAATGTACAAT
Source organism: Salvelinus sp. IW2-2015 (assembly GCF_002910315.2). Lineage (NCBI taxonomy): Eukaryota > Metazoa > Chordata > Actinopteri > Salmoniformes > Salmonidae > Salvelinus > Salvelinus sp. IW2-2015. Next base: position 74,017 of record NW_019943280.1, on the reverse strand, counting down.
ATATTATAAAAACAGCTGCCAGTAACAATACCCCTGCGTCAAAGCACTTCACARGTCCTTCCGTTCATGGATCTAATCTTCACCTCATGGTGATATCATAGCCCATTAGCATGGTGTGAGACTGTTTAATGGCATCCCATAATTACATAAATACAGTCACACAGCATCAGGTTGCCTATTACCACGGCGATGTAGGAATGCCAATGGTGTACATAGAACCAGCCATCTCCATAAAAACAGACATTAACTATTCATCACCAACGTCTTGTAGATCCTATCTCTCAATGCAATGTTTTCACCGTGAGCGTTCAAACGAGCACACGTCTACCGCGGCGGCAACTCATTGCAGAGTCCCGACACAAACATCTGGACTGCGTTCATGTAAATGCATGAAAAAGACCATGCGGGTTTTCAATTGACCTTTATTGATAACAAAGGAGACGGACGAACAATACGCTGCTATAGCTACCACAGAGGTCCTATCAATCTAGACCAAGCAGGTTGTGTGTGTGTGTGTGTGTGTGTGTGTGTGTGTGTGTGCATGCGTGGCATGTCTAAGCCACCGCGGCTCACATGGTTGAAGCAGTCTGAGACCAGCTGGCTGTGAAGTGTCAGGCAGCATACATAAGCCATTGTTTACCATGAATAATATTCCCTCTGAAGGGATCCGATAAGTAGAAGGGAAAGGAAGGTACATCACACGATGGAAATTAAAAATACACTGAACAAAAATAAATGCAACAAAAGTTCATATAAGGAAATCAGTCAATTGAAATCCCTTCATTAGGCCCTAATCTATCCATTTCTAATGACTGGGAAAACAGATGTACATCCGTTGGTCACAGATACATAAAAATAAAAAAATGATTGGGCGTGAATCAGAAAACCAGTCCGTATCTGGTGTGACCACCATTTGCCTCATGCAGCACAACACATCTCCTTCTCATAGAGTTGATCTGGCTGTTTATTGTGGCCTGTGGAATGTTGTCCCACTCCTCTTCAATGGCCGTGCGAAGTTGCTGGATATTGGCGGGAAGTTGAACACGGCGTCGTACACGTCAATCCAGCGCATCCCAAACATGCTAAATGGTTGACATGTCTGGTGAGTATGCAGGCCATGGAAGAACTGGGACATTTTCAGCTTCCAGGAATTGTGTGGTGCATTATCATGCTGAAACATAAGATTATGGCCACGGATGAATGGCACGACAACGGTATCTCTGTGCATTCAAATTGCCATCAATAATTCCGTAGCTTATGCCTGCCCATATCATAACCCCACCACCACCATGGGGCACTCTGTTCACAATGTTGACACCAGCAAACCGCTCGCCCACATGACGCCATACACACGGTCTGTCATCTGCCCAGTACAGTTGAAACTGGGATTCATCCGTGAAGAGCACACTTCTCCAGCCAGTGGCCATCGAAGGTGAACATTTGCCCACTGAAGTCAGTTACAACGCCAAACTTCAGTCAGGTCAAGAACCTGGTGAGGCTGACGAGAACGCAGGTGAGCTTCCCTGAGACGGTTTCTGACAGTTTGTGCAGAAATGATTTGGTTGTGCAAACCCACAGTTTCATCAGCTGTCCGGGTGGCTGGTCTCAGACGATCCCGCAGGTGAAGAAGCCGGATGTGGAGGTCCTGGGCTGGCATGGTTACACATGGTCTGCGGTTGTGATGCCGGATGGACATACTGCCAAATTCTCTAAAACAACGTTGGAGGTAGCTTATGGTAGAAAATGTACGTTAAATTCTCTCCATCAGCTCTGGTGGACATTCCTGTAGTCAGCATGCCAATTCCAAGCTCCCTCAAAACTTCAGACACCTGTGGCACTGTGTTGTTTGACAAAACTGCACAATAGTGACCTTTTGTGGTCCCCAGCACAAGGTGCACCTATGTAATGACAATGCTGTTTAATCAGCTTCTTGATATGCCACATCTGTCAGGTGGATGGGTTATCYTGGCAAAGGAGAAATGCTCACAAACAGGGAAAGTTGGGCACAATATTTGAGACCTGCGCTTTTTATGCACTTTACATGTTGCGTTTAAATTTGTGTTCAGTACTTTTGTTTAGCACTTTAATGAAAGCGAAACACTGTATTAATATTGTATTAAGTCCATCTCATTGTGTGATGCAACTCAGTAGTTTAGCAATGCTTATTACCATTGGCTTCTGCAATGTACACTATATGCCTGTAGCGTACTCTTTAACCCAGAAATTATAGCGTTGTCTGTACAGAGAGGCTCAGAAGGCCCAGTGTGGCTATTAGCTTTGAGTGTGATGAGGGCATTGATCCAGAGCTAGGCCTGCTCATCCTCAGTCTCAGCGCAGGTGGTGCCCAGAACCCAGACCCAGCTGTCAGCCCAGCCAGTGAACAGGGAGACATAGAGCTGGTGGAAACAGAGGGCAGGAGGGTAGAAACTTGTCAACGCCACACAGACCCTGAGAGGATTAGAGGAGAAATAAATATGTGGAGGACGAATGATCCAGACCCCCTCTCTTTCCTCCTGCTATTTATGTGCCCACGTCTTTCCATGTCAAAGGACAGCTTCAGTACCCCCCTTCCACACACACACACACGCATGTGTATGAATACACATGATACATGCAGATATACATACACATGCAAGCATGCATACACACGCGCACGCACGCGCACAAACACACACGCTCCTGGCTGAGGAGAGGGTTGGGAGAGAAAGTGGAAAGTGGCCTAGAGAATAATGCATGAGCAGTACTTTTATTGTGCATCATTATGTGCTTTTTATGGTTTTTAATATGATGTTATTGCCAGAGGGCTTTTTCTTGCAGTTACTTAGTGGCACGGCCATATTTATAACCTTTGTCTTTCGCATTTATTCCAGGGTAAATAGTCACTCAGTGGAGGCTGCTAAGGGGAGGACGGCTCATGAAAATGTCTGGAACTGAACAAATGGATTGGCGTCAAACCATGTGTTTGATGTATTTGATGCCATTCCACCCATTCCGCTCCAGCCATTACCACGAGCCCGTCCTCCCCAATTAAGGTGCCACCAACCTCCTGTGTATTCACTACTGTACTGCATGTTGCTGCCGACACTAATGATATAGTCAATTATATCGAGCAGATGCAATATGAATGTTGTGTGGATAGTTTCCACTGAAAATGAAAGGCCTGACAAGTTTACGGTGGGAACTGTCCTTCAGTTGGTTGTATTCACCCGGGGGGTCTCTAATATTTGCAACGTAACAGAGGAGTCATTATAAGTGGTGCACAGGAAGGAATAGCCTTAATGAAAGGAACATCCACATGACCCAAATGAGCGTGAGCAGCCGCCGACAGCAGCAGACAAATCACACACACACACACTCTCACTTGTTTGACGCTAAAGGCTAAAGACAACCTAGCATAATGGGCAGTGTCATGCCGTCTCGCCCGAGTGTGTCACTTGTGGAGCCAATAGATTATTTTTAACCAAAGCAGATGGTGTAATTACCCTTTTAGAAGCATAAGTGAGTGCCTGGCATTAATGATTAATTTGCCTTGTGGTGCCGTAAAATCAGAAGGACTTTGATGGGTGAGTTTTGACTTGACAGGAGGAAGCTACAGTCTGGGATTCTTTCTTATTTTTTGGCAGACCTGTCACTTGTTTTACAGCTGAGAGAGGAGGCTGGGTGAGTTCTGACTTGACAGGCTGGAACTTCTTTTCGTTGTGTGTTTGTTCTCTCATTACGCCACACTGATAGGGAAGACATAGGAGGGTGTCGTGAAGTAATGGGACCCGGGGTTTCATGTCCGGCAGGATTCTATCTTGACAGTTACAGCTACTGAAGCCGAAGAAAATCGAATGTCGACTCCACTCAAGAGGTACACGGAAAACCCATCAATCTAGAAGGACAGAAATCCAATGCACACACATCGGATGCGTSGGAACAGTCACACATCGGATGCGTGGGAACAGTCACACATCGGATGCGTGGGAACAGTCACACATTGGGATWTTGCCAGCAAAAGACATAAAACAWTCTTRGAATGTCCCCCCTRCTACTCTAATGTTACTTCTTGGACATCATAAAACAAAAAGTTAGAGTTCCAACTTAAACCTCTAAACAATAAGAACATTTTGAGAATCTTACACCTTTGATGTCTTGACAATAACAACGTTTTAAATGCACTTTATATTTTTAGGAACATCTGATGTTAACTACAATATAAGTCATTTGGTGTTTTTCTTGGTCTGGCAAATGAAGTCCAATACAAATGACTTCACTCCAGCCATAGCAATTCATCACACTAACTGTTTTTAATCAAYCAATTTAGGGCTATTTACCAAAGCTATACTGGTCAATACTGTGTGACAGCCAATAGGCGAATTAAAGCAACAGGTCAATATTACTTTGGCTGTATTTCGCCCTGGGGGCGAGCAATCAAGCAAGAGAGACACCTCAGAGAAACTGATTAAACTGTAAAATAATCAACAGCACAGCGTGTTTTGGTGAAAGCACCAATGCTTTGCATATGGAAAATCTTTGCATAACTACCATCCAGCTAAGTGTCATGAGGCCAGAGGAGTTCTAGGTTTCTMYACATYGGTTAAATGAGGTCCGGTTAGGCCCATATACTGCGAAAGGACAGAGCCACAGGGACTGTAAGAAAAAAAAACTCTCCACAAAGGCATCAAATCAATCCATATTTCACTTGTTCTCTTCTCTCTCTGGTCTCTCTCACTTCCTCTCTAGTCTCTCTCTTTCTCTCCCTCCTTCCTCTGATGCATCAAAATCAATACATTGCGATGGAGGGCAACACAAATAATACATTTAGGTGTGTTTGGCGATATTTCATTTCCGAGAAGCTGTTGCTGTTCGGTTCCTTATCAGCGTTCCACTAATGTTGCTCTGTTTCTCTCACGTGGAGGGCAGAGAGACAGACAGTCTCTGTTTCTCTCACGTGGAGGGCAGAGAGACAGACCGTCTCTGTTTCTCTCACGTGGAGGGCAGAGAGACAGACAGTCTCTGTTTCTCTCACGTGGAGGGCAGAGAGACAGACAGTCTCTATACCTTTTTCACCCGTTCTTCTTCTTTTTTTACAGTTGAATTAATTCAATAATATCAGTTGTTTTGACACCTGGACTGTACGCACTAGTGTGAGAGGATATATGGGTTAGGCTGGAGGCCAGTCCTAAAGGAGAGAACATCTTCCAATCTTCTAACTGTACACAAACGGCATCAAGGCTGCAAGCCGCCGCGGCTCAAATGTTGCAAATTAAYTCTACAGTTACTCAAGGCCAGTAGATAAAAGCTGCATTCAGCCGCTCCCACAGCTCCCACAGCTTTGTACATAGCCTTTGAAATCCATAGCAGCATTGGGACAGTATTCTCCCTTCCTGACAGTAAAAGTGAATACAATAACTCCCTGAAAGAAACAATCACTTGTAACAATGGATCCATCCAGCGTTCTCAGAACTACCATTCATATCATTAACCTCTGTAGTATTTATTAGTTTGACTTTTGGAGTTCWCTGAGGTTTAGTAGGTCTGGTGTTGTATTAGTATGTCTGGTGTGTGTTGTATTGTCGTTACTGTAGGGGCCTGAGCAGAGGGTAAGTGGAATGATCCATAAGTGGTTATTAATGGTTTGCCATTACACTCCACCATCTATCCCAGAACTGAAAGACTTGTTCCATTTCAATTAACTGAACAGCAGTGGGATAATATTATGGTAAAGCTGGACATACTCTGATAACAGCTGGTAATAGCTGGGGTACATTTGCATGCTGCCTTATAAACATTTGCTGGTTGCACACACACACACACACACACAAAGAGAGAAACTCATCCCAGCAACATGCTGTGAGTCAGAGGGGGTGGAAGCTCATTAATAATGTACAGGGTTTCTCCTCTCGTATCACTACAATAACAAAGAGGTATAAAGAGCAGGGAGACATTGAATGGCTCTGATCGGACCCACCATAAAAAACGAACCAGGGGATGGAGGGAACAGACTAGCAAGAGAGACAGACAAAGGAATGAGGGAAGTGTGTGAGGATGAATGGGGTGAGGGAGAGGGAGAAAGAAAGAGAGAGAGAGACAGCGAAACGGAGCGAGAAAGAAAAAGAGAGGGGATGAATGAAGAGATAAATAGAGACGGAGGGGAAAAAGAGAGATAGAGAAGGATGGCCCTATTGATATGCTAATTGCAGTACATAGGGTACTGTCGTTGACCAAACTGAACACCACAACCATCATTCACTTCTTTAGAAATGGCTAGAAGGATGAGATCCACTCGTATTTAGAAGGATACTCTCCATGCCTCATTCTCTTTGGGAAATGTTCTCATTGTGAGAGATTAAGCGTAAATGGATCTGACAATGTACATAATGGGTAATAGGAGGAATAAAATGGCATTGTGTTTCTAGTTACAACAGTGTAATACCTAGCAATAAAAAAGTTATATAGGATGCGCCTTGATTAGAATACAGTATATACATATGAGGGTGAAACAGTATGTAAACATTACTAAAGTGACCTGTGTTCAATGACTCCATTCAACGAGAGACGACTAGTTTTCATGCACATTTTGCCACTTGAGAAATAATGTACCAAACGTCTTAGTTAGATGTAAAATTGTGCGACTTAGACCTCCTCTGCAAAACAAAATCTACATTTATTACAGATTTCTTGATATATCTTAGATTAGTTCGGACTATTTTGATGAAGTGTTACTGGGTGTGTTGTTGCTACAGCGTCTCAAGTGAAGGTTTTTTAAGGGAGTTTGGCTAGAACCTGGGGATGGAGGGAACAGACTAGCAAACCGAACCTAGCATGCAGGCGCCTTAAGCCTTGACACGTATATAAGCAGACAAGTAACATATGTTGTTAAACCCAATTACTTTAGAGTGAAGGTGAAACACCACCAGGCACTAGTTCCTAATAAAGTTCCCTTTGTTTCTCTACACAACTCCTCTGACATTTTTAACACAGCAATTGTGTGTGTGTGTGTGTGTCTTTGAAGATCCTTCTGCAAACTCAGGCCATCTCCCGTACCTTTTATTGACTTTGGATGAAATGTATGTTTTATCTCAGAGAAGATGTTATTTTCCCCAGTTTCCCTGGCTGATCCGTATTGTTCCTGACTACATTCTCCGGTCTCTCCATGCTCTCACTTCTTTGTTTTGTGAAAGCGGAAGAAGAGACCTCGAGGGAGAAAAAATAAATAAAAATCCAGCTTGCTACCTCGCTTGCCCAACACCCTCGCTAAATCAACCTCAAACAACTTCTGACCAGTTCTCTCCTCGCTTCTTTTCCCCAAGTCAGCTTAGCACAAACACTGTCAAACACGAACCCCCCCCCCACACACACACAACTCCCTCTTCCACCAGACCTGAGACAGACTACAAACATGCCATGGCAGGTGTTCACAACAACCCTTCTCTTCTCTCCCATTTTCTCCTTAATCATTTCTCCTCTACCCACCGTGGCAGAATAATTCAATCTCTACCTTTTACCGCAAACGTAATTACAGCTACCGTCTCCAATCTGCCGCACAATGGAGTGGAAAGAAAGAAGTGGTTCAGCAGTAATTGTAATGTAGAGTTATTCCCTGCAACGAGAGGTTAAGTGGACGTGAATGTAAAGAAAACAACTTGATGGGTTGATTATGGTGCTAGCTGGGTATGTAGATGATATATAGATGGATGTGTAATGATTATGGTGCTAGCTGGGTATGTAGATGATATATAGATGGATGTGTAATGATTATGGAACTAGCTGGGTATGTAGATATATAGATGGATGTGTAATGATTATGGTACTAGCTGGGTATGTAGATGATATATAGATGGATGTGTAATGATTATGGTACTAGCTGGGTATGTAGATGATATATAGATGGATGTGTAATGATTATGGTACTAGCTGGGTAWGTAGATGATATTTAGATGGATGTGTAACGCCAAYGGATACATTGTGAGCGACTCTACGAGAGCCAGGAGCGTGTGATGAGAGGTGTGTGTGGTGTGTGTGTGTCGGTGACTTTGTGTGCGTGTCATGCATGCGTACGAGGCAGAAGACAATGAAATTAGCTGTGAATTACGGCAGATTTATATTCAGCCGGTGAAACGGCAACATGTCTCAGAGTGACTTTTGTGGTGTTGCCAACATTTGCTTTCCAGTAGCATGGAAGACGACTGTCACGCCCTGACCTTAGTATTCTATGTTTTCTGTATTATTTTGGTCAGGTCAGGGTGTGACGAAGGTGGGTATGATTGTTTTGTATTGTCTAGGGTTTTTGTATGTCTAGGTGTGTATGTGTAGTCTAGGCATATGTAGGTCTATGGTGGCCTGAATTGGTTCCCAATCAGAGGCAGCTGTTTATCGTTGTCTCTGATTGGGGATCCTATTTAGGTTGCCATTTTACATTTAGGTTTTGTGGGTTATTGTCTATGTGTAGTTGCATGTCAGCACTCAGTGTTTATAGCTTCACGTTCGTTTTATTCGTTTGTTRAGTGTTTCTTCGTTTAATTAAAGAGTATGTARTCATATCTCGCTGCGCCTTGGTCTCCTCGTTACGACGAACGTGACAACGACATGCAGCAACAACAAAATGACAGATGWGGAACAGTTCAGTAATAGTGGTGTGTGCTCCATGAGGATGGTAAAACTGCAGACTGTTATTCAGGATGTGACCTGCATACCCCTCTACTGGGACTCACGTCAGCCTCTGATYGGGATTTCACCTGGACCAACATATTCATCAGCACAATGCATGGGTACTGGGCGTATGTATACTGGGCTTACGTATGCACGTGTGCTCTAACATCCTTTAATTGCAGGGTTAGCGCTTCTAATGGATTGTGCTGAGACATTGTTATTGATATGTAATTAATAACTTGGACTAGGGGATTGAGGTTTAGTGAGAGACGCAGTATATGGCCTGATGATTACCGACAGGACATATCATTTAGCAACTATGCAACATCAGATCCAATCCATTATAGGCCCGGGTTGCAAAGCAACCAGTAATTTACCAAGTTAACAGAACCTTCAGAAATGTCGGTAATATACAGGAAATCTATCGTAACTTTGGTGATTTATACTTGAAGAACTTTTTGTGTATATAGTTATATCTGTGTCCATATTGTCCATGAGTGTCTAGGAGATAGACCATACCGTGTGATTCAAGAGAAAATAACCTAATAATGACAAAAGCATCTAAATCAACAATGGTATAATTTTCTATTAACTCTGCAACTCTTCCAGCTATTGACTTGTTTCACAACTGCAACCAGTTTAACACCACAACACTGACAACAAATACATATTGACTCTGTTGTTGTTTTTGTCACACTGCTTTGCTTTATCTTGGCCAGGTCGCAGTTGGAAATGAGAACTTGTTCTCAACTGGCCTACCTGGTTAAATAAAGGTGAAATAAAAATAGATAAATAAATAAAAGTAAAATAAATAAGTTAGTAACATTTTTTTAATAAAGCATATTTCATGCMGAAACGCTGATAATAAACACCAATGGTATTCACTAAGGTGATGGTTTATATTTAGGTTCATGTTCTACAGCTTTGTCGTTCTATTTTTTTTTAAACATATTATTTCATATATTTTACATGTGATAAGGCCACACAGTGGGCCAAAAATGATTAGACAACTGTGATAATCTGAAGAACCCAAAAAGAGTACTTGTTTTGTGATAGATTATATTCAATCCTTGAAATTTACTAACATTCTGGGTAAAGTACTGGTAAATTTAAAACGTTCCAGCATATACCATCCCTTTCCGCAACCTAATAATGGTACATTCTGTCAACCCCCCCCCCCCCTCCCCACACACACACACACACCACACACACACAACAGTTAGTTCTATGTGATCATCATCAGCTAACGTCATGTTTTTAAATGTAGCCAGAATCAACCCATACATCACATAAATGCTTACAAATCGATGAAGGTCATGTTAACTGACTTATATTATCTAATAGAACAAATGTATTAGAACTCCTAACGCCTGTTTTAACTTCAGAACCTTCATTTTGTGTGTTTATCCAAACCCTATTCTTTCCCCGTTCATTTTCCCCATAGGGATGGCTGAACGAACCGGAGGAAACCCATTTCCGTTTTTTTAGGACCACAAGCTTGGCCGAACTCGTCTATTGGAGAGTGCTCATCCATTTATTGCACTGTACTCTCCTGGACACTGTTCCTGCAGGGGACACTTTCCCAGCTCCACAGGGAAAAGAGCGCTGGGATTCGCCAGGACCTCACGATTAGATATATCCAATACTTTATGTGCCGATACCATATATATGCAATTCTCACGATATGTGTTGACGATTCGATACTGTGATTTTATTGCTATTTGATGTTCCAATTATAGTCTACGCTAAAGCCTAAATGGAAATTGCTTTTGAGTCATACCAAGATCCTTTTGTCTCAAGGCCTGACAAGCACCGCTCTTCCTCTTCACTTTCGCAGGCCGACGGGAATATCGAAGACGCGTCCAATGCAAAAAAAAAAAAATCAGATATCTCTAAGCTTAAACTGACCGATTTTTATGGGGCTGGTTTTATTATGCAATTAGTTGTCCATCGGGGGGGATGTTCTGTCTCCTCCCCTCGTTAACTGATTGAAGTGGATTTTAACAAGTAACAATCAATGTGGGATCATAGGTGTACAAGAACATTACGAACTCTTGCTCTTTCCAGACGACTGACCAGGTGAAATCCAGTTGAAATCTATGGATCCCTTATTGATGTCCTTGTTAAATCCCACTACAATCAGTATGTAGAGGAAAAGGGATCAATGAAAAAGAGATCTCCTAAGTTACAGAATGTTTACAATGTAACCCAACCAGCATTCGTCGAAGCCCATGAAAGTATAGAAACTTAGGTAAGAAGTTTAGCAATGGAATTCCATCTGTGTGGTCTGTGTTACAGCAACACTTGGCAATAACAGCCCAGCTACACATCACACCTGAGACCGGAGAGTGTTCTGACTGGCCGTTCGATCAGTGTCAGTCCTCTTCTGACAGGCAGCCTGTGTGTGTGTGTGTGTGTGTGTGTGCGCACCGCCTCGCCTCCTCTCCCTGTCCTACCCTGATCAGTCTATAAAGACGTAGCTCACAACCACACAAACACACCACATCAATCTCCTCTGCTCTCCCCTGTGTGATTGGTGTTAGAGTGCATGCTTATTAGCGTGGTTAAAGTGAAAATGACATCCTGGCTGTGTGTGTTTCTCTGACAGGGATTACAACCCTCCATTACTCTCATTGTTATGCATTAAACACACAGCTTGGGCTGGCTGGCTGGGAGAGGGCGGGAGAGAGAGAGGGAGAGGGCGGGAGAGAGAGAGAGAAAGAGCGAGAGAGAGAGAGAGAGAGAGAGGCCTACAGAAAATCTGTTCCCGTCAGTGACAGATGGGCTTAAGGCCAGACAACCACGTACTAATTCAACAACATCTAAATGCCAAGGTCGGATCATCACATATCGTCCTTATGGGCTGCAGTGTCATGTTTCCTGTTGAGGATTGTCTTTACACACACACACACTTTTTAAAGTCTCTCTTTGCACACCGACACACGCACATAAAAACACACTGTATCGCTTCAGTGCAGAAGGTTTAATTAGGCTAACATTAGGGAAGGGGGCAGCCGTTGTTGTACCTTTGACCCAAGACTGGGGKTTTTCATTATTTATACTGTYAAGTAGAATGAGATACAGGATTGTGTGTGTTTCTRTGTGTGTCTCTGTGCTCGTCTAGCCTTGTGTGTCTGAAGAGTGAACGAGTACGAGCACGAGCAGATCCGTGAAGAGGAGTTCAGTTCCATTCTACATGGAGACACAGAGACACCCAGAGCTTCCGGCATCTTCCTTTACGGGTCAGCTGGCTCATTTCCAATTAGCATAGTGAGTAAGTGACTCCTGGGGAGAACGATAGCAGGCTAACAAATTTGTTTCCTTAAGGTGTGAAGCTCAATCAACCACCCAGCTTCTCAGCGGGTCACTCATAACCAGCTATCTGAGAGGGTTGGAATGAGACAAGCAAGAAGATCAGATAAGTAAAAGGTCGGGGAGAAAGAAGGAAGTTGTGGATGAAAAGGTCAGGGAGAAAGAAGGAAGGTGTGGATGAAAAGGTCGGGGAGAAAGAAGGAAGGTGTGGATGAAAAGGTCGGGGAGAAAGAAGGAAGGTGTGGATGAAAAGGTCGGGGAGAAAGAAGGAAGGTGTGGACAGGATGGATTTTGTAGAGACAAATAGGCTGGTGTGTTGTGTGTGTTATCCAAACACACACGCAGGTGAGCGCACTGATTCTCACACACACACACACACACACACACCTCTATGACACAGTACAACAAAGCAGGCTTCAATGACGAATACCCCTCTTTGAGCTGGTTAACCTCAATCACAGAGACAGCCAGTCAGATCCTACATCGGCGTCTGCAAAGAACCTCATCTCAATATATCCTTGATAACTTACAAGCCTTTTATCTATAGACACAAAAGACTCATCATATAGGATCACATGTTATCTATGACAGCTAGCTATACACAAGAACGGACTCATGTATGGTTTTACCTGAAACGTGTACAGGCTCATCAATTCAGGGAACAAATCCCCTTCAAGGAGAGTTATATTGGATTCCTAAAAACCCCTGAAATCGCCTGTTATTTGCTTCTCCTGCAGCTAAAACATGCCTTTCTTAATAAAAAATGGAGGACATCCCTAAGCCGACGTGTCGCTTCCAGATATGGATGTGTTTAATCCATGTCTGAATGCCTCTTAAAGGACTCAACTACATGGTGGTGGCGCCATTGAAAGAACAGGATTCCTTTTAACAGCATGTCCTACCTTCAGCCCTGAACAGCTAAAACCCTGACATATCCCCTACACACACACACACACACACACACTTCTAGTGAACTTGAAAGATTTTTTGCGACTTTTACTTTGCAGGTTGAACTTTCAATTGACCGTTGAGAGGTTACAGATTTGGCTGTATCCACTCGCCGAAGGCTAAATGCTGAGACACACACACACACTTCAAGGTGACATGCCGGCTGTGCACAGCGGGCATACACACACACACACACGGTCCATAAACGGCCCAGAATGACACCTTTATGACACGTTATAAAACACAGGGCTGAGCATCGTCAAAGAAGGGGTGACTGGGTCACCAC
>NW_019943280.1:50940-59904 GCF_002910315.2 Salvelinus sp. IW2-2015 | reverse complement strand
TCCATTCCTCCATAACTGGTTAATCCCAGGGAGTTGTACTCCCTCTCCCCACGCCCTCGAGTCGCCACCTCACCTCCATCCGGCGAGCGATCCTCCATCCCTCCTCCATCCATCCCAAATCCCTCCATATTCCGCGAATGGATGAACACCCACACTCCACCTCCAAATCGCTACATCGCTCCAACATATAATCTGGCGAAAGGTTAGAACACAAAGCATGCTAGACTACGAAAACTAAACAACGGACGTGTAGTATCCCCCACTCGAATGAGTTTCTTTTCCATGCCCAATAATCTCCACCCATAACCCACACTCCGCCATCCCTACTCACCCCTCGCCATAGCTAACTCGCCTCCATCGGCTACTCCCTCCACTCCGGATACTAAGCCCTCCATCGCTACTAACCCCTCCATCGGCTACTACCTCTCATCGCTGAATCACTCCAAGATGGGGCTTTCCCGCAGGTCTTACATACACCATCAAGTCAAGACCCACTCACATCCTGAAAATACCCCATCCTCCATCCCCACTCCCTCCATCCCACTCCTCCATTAAAACCACCACTCCCATACTATCCCACCCCTCCATGTCCAGAGCCCACCCCTCCATCCCGCATCCCTCCACGCTCAACATGAGTAGCGAGGGGAGGCGAGCGGCCGGACCAGGTCAAGACCCAACACCCCACTCCCTCATGTCCCCACCTGCACAGCACCGGACAATCGAATTGACTCAAACAAGTCAGTCGTCGCTCCAAAATTTTATCAGCTAGCATCTGAGTTTAGGTGACATCATAACGTTAACAATAGATACCAATATCATCATACGCTGAAAGACAGCAGAGACACCCCTGAACGAAGGGCAGTGCTGCGTTAGAGACAGAAGAAGGCTATACCATATATGCAACAGTTTAGAAACAGCAGAAATAAGTGTCAAACCAGCTTCTGTTTCGATTCAAAGCACAAACTTAGTGAGATTGCCTGTTTACGCATGGTGGATTCAACACTTCGAACATTGGGCGACCATGGGCAAACTATAAATAATGTGAGAGATCACATCTCACCATGGTCAGTCGCCAATGTGAGTTTTCATTCTCCGCACATTTGAACAAAAGCTTGTCTGATGCGATCACCCCGCCGCCATGCTAACAAAGAGCACAGAAATCTCAGGTTTCAACTGAGGATGTTGTCGTACGCAGGAATGAGAACAATTTCTGTTTGGCTCGGGCCCGCTACTCACACCAAGAATTAGTGCCCAGGCACACCCCAACCATGTTTCCTCTTCTGTAAAAAAAATGATGTACAGTGATGAGACATGACTCGATAGGTCTACGAGAAGACATTCGACTACCTTCTCCATTCAGTAGAGGAAAGTTTGTTTACTATGTTTCATGTGACATTTCTTTCGCCAAATGTTTGTAACCGATAAGACAGATATTTGTGCCAGGCTCGCAGATTAAGAGAGGATTACCAGGCCCGGTAAAACAGCACAATACTACACAGTGCGATAGGTGAGACTTGGTTGCGTCAGACAGTACCGCAATGCGGAAGGCCACAATTAACACTGAGGTACTCCCACCAAATGCAATAAAAAATCAAAACAATCTCTGTGATGCTGCTCAACCAGTACGTTTATTATGGCTAATAGTCCGAAGAAAGACTGGAACAGCACGGCCCGTATCGACCGACGATGTGCCAAACCTTCGGCAGCCTACAACAGCAGCACCGAACTGAACAACAAAGCGCGAACCCATTGACGCCACTCAATCCCAGTATGTGAATCATACACTAATCAAATTGTGGATGCGAAAAAGAATTCGTCGGGACAACGACTTTTCCGTTCGGATCTTTCCTCCGATCTATCTACCGGGTCGTATGTGTTGGATATAAAGACTTTGGTTTAATTCGGTGGTTTGCGGTGGAGTGTTTGTCTTCTTCTTTGGTTTATATTTTTTTTTTATTATCTATTTTTTTTGGTTGTTGAACAACAGGTACAAGAAATAAGCATTATGGATGAGCCCGTTGGGCTGTATCCTCACTACATCTCCTTGACTGTTCCAGGCGATCCGGGCGGGCGAGAAGCGGGTGCTTTTTTTTTCTTTTTTTCTACGTTATTATTTGTTTTTTGTTTTCTTTTGTTCTTCTCATACCAACTATAAACAGACAACAGTAAACCAATATCGTGTGAGAATGACATGGGGCACCGCCGTCAGGCGGCGACATGAATGGATAAAAAATGGAGAGATGAGCAATAGGAGATTAAGATGATTGTGGGAAGTAAGAGAAAGGAGACAAGTGAGAAGGATTATACTGAGTAAAGCGAGGTTCCGGAGTCAAAGGTGCTTTGACCCTCATCCCCTGCCTCCATCCCCCCTCCTCCATCACCTCATCCTCCTCATCACGCCAAGTCCTAGGGACGCGAACATGGAACGCCCTCCACTCCTCCACTCCCCATCCTCACCACTCCCTCCATCGCCACTCCTCCATCCCCACTTCCGCATCCCCACTCCTCCATCCCCACTCCCTCCATCCCACTACCTCCCATGGAGTGCGCTAGCCAGGAGGCACGCACCCTAATGAGCCTGATACATGTGAAGCGTGAGGGTCCGTGGGGGCAGGGGCCCAGAGAAGCCCCGAGCCCATGCCGCATCTGATACGCCGCAAGGGCAGTACGGATTACTCGTGCCGTTCACACGGGTACGCTACGCGGGCCGCGGAGATGCCCACACTAAGCAGGACACTGGTCCATGGAGGCTGACTCCCGGGCAGAGGAGGCATTGGGGTAAAATACATTGAGAATTGGTGGATGATAACTCAAGCCGTTGTTTGCAAATTGGAATTTGCGACACATGAAGACTTACAATCAGGACATGGGAGGGAAAAAACAGCTGTAATCACAGCAACCGCATACTTGAATACTTCTGGCATCGTTGGAGGAAATGGGTACAAAGGTAGGCATAGATCGTTTATAATTGCTCTTATATTTCTGATTGCAGAGTCCCAACTACAAGCAACAGAGCGAATGAACTATTTATGCTTTCTACATGGCAACACAGTCAACTTCTTTCTTATGGTGTAAGCAAGAGGAACATTCTTAATGGCGCCCGAACTGCTGTAAAACTGTGGAGCATAAAACCCGTTTTACAATTGCTCAGGTAAACCACAACCTCTTGCACAGATCTCTATCAATGCAGCCATTGGTTTCTGCCTGAACAAAAACAGTCGCATTTTTGCTGGTTTCACTAGGAAATAACCGCTGAAATGTTTGTAGTGGCTTTTGGCCCACAATTCTTGTGCCCAGTTTGTCATAAGACACCCTGATCAATTATGTCAAAAAGTTCAGTCTACACACACACCTACATCTCCAATCTGATTTTTTGTTGTCCGGTTCGAAAGCGTAGCGGTACCACACCCATCACCAACAGCCTGTTACACAAACTCACGACCCATCCACACAGCCATACTCACACAACAATGCTACAACCAAACTCCAGCCCACCAAACTGGCCAGATGTGGAAGGACGAATGGAACACACGACAGAATCTACACCGCTCCGTCTATTGGCCTGTCCTCTGTCCAAAAGAACGAGCATAACGGACAGATACACTACCATGGGGCATCATTGCCAGAGAGTAAGTAATAAAAAGAAAGCAGTATTTTGAGGCCTATATCAAATGATTGCTCCCGTGCCACTAAAATTAGATGTTTTCATACATGTCTTATACAGGAGCTGGCTGAAATAGGTGCTTTTTGCACGCTAAACTCTTATGCCTCAGAGAACCGTTATTGGTTATGATATAAGCGATATGTGTGACAACCGGTGACAACCACACTGATAATCCTTATTGGAGTTTTGTATTGCGCACAAAAGAAGCTCTTTTAAATATTTGTCACAGAGTTGTGGGAAAAGTTTTTCTCACGCAGCGAGTAAACCTCCTAAATCCCACCAGCGACTTCAACAGCTCTTCACCACAGCACAGGCGAGAAACCGTTTGTGTGCAAATGTTCTGCCACAAAGCCTTTGCACCAAAACAGAAGTTGTAATGATTGCACCAGTCGCACCCCAACTGGTGACAGAAGCATTTTAATTGTGTGGACGTCTGTGGGAAATGTTTTCGGCAAGCAGGCACACTGCAAAAGAGACCCATTCGATCATTAAGGATACAAACACTGGCAGAACAGACCTTCAACAGCTGCCAGCGTGTGTGTAGCATAGAGCTCTTTCACTGGCTTTCAATTCGCTATCTAAGAGACACTAGCCAAATTCACGACGAACAGGAGCACGAACAATCTTCCGACGCTGTTTGCTGTGTGGGACGAGCTTCACACGAGTGTACATGCAACGCTCCAATCAACTGTCATAATCCAACAACTCAACAATGTATCATCCGACAAGTCCTGGAACAAACAGCCCTTCCAGTGTATCAGGTGACAAGGAGTTTCTCCCGTCTTCTGCGTCACAGTGCTGAAGTAACCATACTCAGGATGTCATGTACAGGCGTGCAGGTCACATTAATAGCTGTGACTTGTGTGGTGCGACTTCCGCTCAAATCAGTGAATTGAAATTCCAAGCGCATCCAACTGGAGAGAGGGCCTTCTGGTCTATGCACAGAATAGCGGCTACAAGACTTTCAGCAGCAGAGTTAGTCTTATTCGCTCATGGCACTGCACCCACTCTAGCGAGAAGCCTTCTCGAGTGTAGCTTCTGTGAGAAAGGATTTCAGCAACACCAAAAGCTACTGAAGTTGCCACCAGAAGGAATCAACATCCACGGGGAGAACCGTACAGCTGTGATTCTGTGAGAGAGAGACCTTCAGCACATCAGGGCAGTCAGTCTCCGACTTTTATTACTAAGAAGCATGTCCACGCAAGGAGCGGAACAGTACAACTCTGTGATAAAATGTGGGAAGAGGTATTCAGGGAGAAGACAAACGGAATCTTAACAATGCACAAATGTGCGTTTATGCAACATCAATCTAACATCTGTGGATGGCAAACGGGTCTTTCAATCTGCTGACAGGACTTATTGTTGTCCTTTGCTTTGCCTGTTTGGTATGGCCCTGTTGGTTGAAATCACCAGACGATGTGTTCTGATGAAGAGCTCTTGAAGCGACTGGCGGCGAATCTTAGGAGAACCCCCTATTCAATCTTTGGATTTTAAGCCTGAGCCAAAATGTAGTATAGTTTTATTATGAGAATAGGAGCTTCGCTGTCAGGGCTCAGGTATTTTAGTTTTTGGTTCCATGTTATAGCACATTACATGATAAGTTAAAATGCAGAAACAAAATATATTAAGTTAAATAATGTTTATGAATTATACTGTACAGGTATCTTAAAAATAATGCCACTTCTTCTGTAAAATAATGTCAAATGCTTATTATAGCATATAAAGTTTAGCTAGACATTTTGCCAGCGCTGATATGCTACTTTGAATATCATTTGTAAAAAGCCATAAAACAGAACACTGGTGTTTAGGGTATACAAAAAAAGCATGATTAGATTTGTCTTGTATCTACACAGAATTGCTTGGGCTCGGCTTAAGTACTGTACTATCAATCCAAAACAAATCAGTCCTTTGTATTTTTCGACTCTCCACATGTACTTGTTTTTCTGAAAGGTTTGTTTCCCACAGGACTTGAATTTACACAATTCACAACATTTGTTATTGTTATAGGCATTTGGTTGTTTTAATATACGATCATTATGTAAAGACGACATTAATCATACACAAATGTGGCTGTATTATAGTTGGCGATGGAATAAACAATTAGGTTAAAACAGAGTTACAGAAAATTAACAGGAATGTAATCCATTAAGAACATGCAATTTTGAGCCCCATTTTCTTCTGTGTGGAACTTTGTTTTTTTGTTTTATGGATTCACATTCAAATGAAACATCTATTGCTACCAATAATGTTTGCTTTATTTATGCCCCAATTCCACTGCTAAAACTCAGTTGCAAAGGTTAATTTGTGTATGCACTCGGCATTTTGAAGGCTCATCTGTAGTGATTATTTGACTGATTTGGTTAATTGACCTCAATTTTATTTTGTACTATTCAATTAAATAAGGGACGTGCAGAACTCTGTTTATCTCAGATAGCTTGCGTAGTTGCAAAAACGTAGCGATAACCCTTGAAAGTACTGCTTCAATCTATACGTTCATAGAAAGACTTATTATATTGATAAAAAAAACAACAAATAGACTTATATTGCCACCTTTATTGGTGGTCTAGGCGAAATCATTTTATTCAAATAAATGTTGATAAATGGAAAGTAAATTTGTTTTCACTAGTGAATCATATGAAGTATCATACGATATATGCTATCAAACGGAAAAGTGTCCTATTTCTGCAGGTTGACCCCAATAAAATTCAATTTTGGGGTCAAGGGGAGGGTAATGTTTATATTATCTGACGTCAGGAAAAGGGTAGCTTGTGCTTGAAGCGGTGAGCGTGTGGCATGATTCAGAGCAATTCGAGTGACGCAACCGAGAGCAAGTCGCCCGAGCTGCCGAGCTTAGCCAAACACAAGGAGGCCCCTTTTAGCTGCTAGCGTTAATAAAACGAAGCGGAAACAAACGTTTTTTACAAGACAATGTTACATACGTCTTGACAAGCCATGGAAACGACACCAGGAGGATGGAGAGGAGCACGAGAAATTTGGAGTGGATGTAAAATTGTTGGACCCATCCCGCCTGGTGAAGAAAAAAATTAACCCCTGCTTCAGAGAACGCACTCTAAAACGTTAGTTATGCTAGCATAATGTGGATTTGTACCTTTCTCAGTCATATGGTCGTACGTTTTAAATAATTTATGGATGGCTAAGATCAGCACCGCAGTAGTAAGGCTATTTAAGCTCGAACATTAATAATTTAGCGGAGCTAGCCCTGAGTCCTAGCCTGAACTTGCTAGTATCGCTAACATTCGGGTAGAAACAGCGTTAGCACTTCTGGACCCAGGCACTTCATATTCAATCAATCCTGACCCTTATTCCCTTTCATTTTCAACTTCGATGAATTTGCGGTAGCGCAAGCTGATGCGTAGTCGTTGCCTTTTTCCAATAGGTAAGTACGAGTTTTATCACCTGTGTGGTGTCAGTTATTTCACGTCGAAAGTCTCCGTCTTGTGCATGACTAACTTCGCCTTCTCAGGACCCTGTTCCAGGCGCAGCTAAGTTCCAGGAATGCCTAATTTACAGTACTCCTGAGTCATTATTTATGCAGCAGCATTCAGTTAACCTAACCCGTAACGCTTCGTTTTACGAACCGATCGCCCTAAATAATGGTTCTAAACGTTGTTGCTTGAAAGCCAAAACGGTCTATGTGCCATGAATCGACAGTTTTTTTTTTCCCATCCCCTACTCCTATTCCACGATATCCTCTTAATAGTCTAGCAATGACCGCGCTCCCTTCCATCCCCACTCCTCCCAGGTCTTACTCTTCACTACCAATCCTTACGTACCACACATTCCATTAAAAACGGTCCGATAACTCCATCTTCATTATTTTTTTCAACAGAGTTACGTTCCCTTCCCTTTCCCTTATCCTCCATCGGCTACTCCCCTCCATCGGGTACTCCTTCCATCGTACTCACCCCCCATCGATACTCCCTCATCGTACTTCTCCATGCTACTACCCTCCATCGCTACTCCCCCCATCCGCTATCTTCCCTCCATCGCTACTCCTCATCGCTATCCTCCATCGCTACTACCCTCCATGCTACTGTACCTCCATCGGGCTACTCCCTCAATTCACTACCTTCCCTCCTCCTCCTACTTCTCCCATAATGACTTCCTGTTCTCGATGGAGGGATGATTATTCTACATTTAGCTGGGGGACCTAAAACACTCCAGATGTCCGTGTGGGGAGTTCTGTATGGCTGCTGGTCAATAAGCTAACACCAGCCATTTGTTAAGTAATCCACACACACAGTGTGTGTGTGTGTGTGTGTGTGTGTGTGTGTGTGTGTGTGTGTGTTTGCGTACGTCATCCTAGACATAGTTTGCGGCCTTCCATTTGTATGTGTTTCATTGAACCCAGATTCATTGTGAATCAATGCCTGGTACCGATGAGAAAATAAAATTCAAATGATTTGGGTCAAGCGACGAGTGTGTTCGCTAATGAGAACGAGGCAAAGACAAACATGGCTATGTAGGATGATGGGAAACAAGACTGTTAGTTTGATACTTATTGATGTAGTGATACCTGCTGTACTCAGAACGAAGCTGTGATGTTGACGTTAATGTGTTCATGTATTCACGCCGCGTATTTCCTTCCAATCCGTTGCTCAAATTAGTTTACACACTCATGCACTTTTCAGGGCAGAATTGAAATGAATAAGACCTAAACTACTGATAAACTGAGTTTTCAGGCATTTACATTTACATAAGATAATCTGGTATGATCATAAATAGGCTATACATCCGTGGGAAACTCGTTTTTGCATTACAATTCATTTAATCGATTCCTGATTTATGCAGTTTCTTTTATGAAAATACAATGCATTATTTATTAGCGGTTAATGAGACTTTTAATGGCGTGTTACTTAAATTTGCAGTGATACATTCGTAACAAAGGTTTAATTTGCTAAGCACTGACAACAGTGTACGTGATATTGCCTAACAATAGAGTTGTATGAACCAAAACTAGAGTTGCATCAAGGATTCAATGTCCGTTTAGTGGAGAGAATGGAGGGGGCGAGACGCTGCAGATCATTCCRGTCAACTGTTAAGTGGAAGATAACATGCTTCCCTAACGCGGGCGGGCCAGAGCGGGTAACGGCTTTCAGGGGGCGACACGTTGAAACGAGGAATGCTACTAATGCTTCTCCCTCTTCCAAGGCAGGGTTCTGTCCTAAAACGTAAGATTCCATAGACCGCCCACGGGTGCAAGTTTTAGCCCTAGCACTGCACGGTTGTTTCAAATAATCGACTCATCGTCAAGCTTTGATTGAATCAGCTGTGTAGTG
>NW_019943280.1:48628-50184 GCF_002910315.2 Salvelinus sp. IW2-2015 | reverse complement strand
TAACATAGTTACGAGTAGAGATGGAGGTCATGTAAGCTGATCCGCGGGAAAAGATGACTGCTCTCAGAGTTGTGGAAATTTACGGCAAATGAAATTACGAGCAGATTTAAAAACAATTTATCAAAGACGGTAATGTCACTCGTTCGAGCGTTACCTGTCGGTGATAATGCATAATATAAGCTACCGGAGGGTAAGACGTGTTCTGGGTGCTACCCGGAACTGGAGATGCTGATGGGATGGTCACTGATACACAATACAAGAACACTTTGAAAGGACATTKATGTTTTCAGTGTACTGTAACTTTTGGCTGCAAAGTGTGCTCCGCACAAGGCCAATATCATTTGGGCATGGATTGTCATGCTCAGTATTACAGTAAATATATTTTCCCGTCTACACTTCAACAATGCCAACGGATCACAAACTGACTAGGCTACAGCACGGGGAAAGCTTTCTGTATTCAACGCATGCTTGTGAAAATACCACACAACTGTGTATCTGACATGAAGGCGTCAATAAAATTCCATCAAAATGTTGTTTTCACCTCTCGTGATTTCACGTCAGTCCAGATGAAGGAGAGGAGGAAGCCACTGTAGACTATTGAGGTGCAGCCTAGACAATGTAACGCCTCTAACTCCACTCCATCAGTGAGCTTTAAGAGAGCCCCCAGTGTGCTACTGCCACCCACTGGTTGGGGTGCTTACTGCAACCTTTTAAGGAACAGGAACAGGAACAACTAGTTAGAACTTGAGCTAGGAGTTTCCCTGGTTCAATCACATTGCCAGGAAAAATAAACTTTTTGAAAGGCATAGGGTCAGAGATATTGTCTATGTTGTTGAGGCAAAYAACCCAGTTGCCAGAAACAAACGTGAAATATTAAAGCCGACCGTGGATCCTCCATTCATCAACCGACGGTGGCATCCAATTCCAGACATAGCCAAAAAGATAGAACATCCAGCTAGAATCAATAGTTTCTATGTGTAATTCATAATACTGCATTATTCCAGCCTCGCTTGTAAGGCTGGGGAGATTTTAAAGTGGCATCGGGTTGAGCAAACAAGAGAAGTCTTCAAACTTCTAGGCATCACTCACTGTTATTTTACAAACTTTCGCTAAAATCATTCGAAGCTGAGAAGAATAGAGGGGRACTTATACATTGTATTTAGATTGTAAAACCTTTGAGTGACTCAATGAACCACGTCTATAAAATGCAAACACACAAAACAATATTGAGAATCATTTCGAATTCCTGCATTATCCTAAAAAAGAGGGGAAGCACAAGCGGCAATATGCCACTCGATCCAAAGCGACTTAGTCATGCGTTCATAAATGTAAAAGTCAGGCAGGGAAACCCTCTAAACTGTAGTCTCCGACAACGCCAGATAAATAAAACAAGCTTTAACAACATAGAATCGTTGAGTTCAAACGCATAGATCTTCCTCAGAACGCCCGACTGAAATGAATCCCTCCTCTGCTCCTATCTGACAGAAGACAAACAGGAAGCATCCTCAATATGAGTCACAAAGCCTGCATTTACCAAATTCTATTTTAAGGAGGGA
>NW_019943280.1:45878-47442 GCF_002910315.2 Salvelinus sp. IW2-2015 | reverse complement strand
AAGTGCTGTACAGAAACCCAGCCTAAAACCCCAAACAGCAAGCAATGCAGGTGTAGAAGCACGGTGGCTAGGAAAAACTCCCTAGAAAGGCCAAAACCTAGGAAGAAACCTAGAGGAACCAGGCTATGAGGGGTGGCCAGTSCTCTTCTGTCCTCGTCCAATCCTTTACCTCAGTCAGTTCAATATGTCGGTCTGTTCAATATCACTTCACCCCTAAATATTAAATATTATCTGAACATTTCTTTTAAATTTCAAAATGTTTCTATAGTAGTCTGCCTCGTTTCGATCAAGGGCCACTGATGACAACGTAAGATCCTATCAAGAACATAACCAGCGCAGAAGGACAAACAGTGAGGAAAAAGACACATCAAGTTGAGTCCATAACATCAATGACCACCAACACATTGAGTCTGAAATGATAATAATTAAGACTGTTTCACATACAAAACACCCGATCCAGCCCCATACTGACCTCAATCCCACCGTGTAACTTAACGTTAACAGTACAAAGTCCTTAGTAAATGTAGGTGAGGCAATACAGTTCTCATCAACTGCTGATGGTCGAATCAAAACCGAACAACTTCCAAAAGAGCTACATTCAATTGATAAACTTTTTTGTTGTTGTTACATTTTTTTTTAAGTTAAATGGGCCAAACTTGGATACATGATGCTGAAACAAAGGTAAGGTGATATACTCTACATGAGTTATTAATGCCACATAGAATGTTCCATCTCCTCTTAATCAGTCTTCAACTTCATTCAGGTTTAACCTCTGTGGATCCAGCAGTTAAGGAGGAAAAGTATTTAAATATTAATGTATTTTTGGTGTGTCTCAAGGTCAGCGGATGTCAGTGAAGAAGCTTCTGAAAATGGAGGCTTGGAAATTTGGGAGGCTGGAGCTGGAAAGCCGTGAGGGGATTTCTTGTTTCGGTGGTGGTGTTTCGGCGTCYAGGGAATCTCTTTTTCAACATACCTAGTTAGAGGGAAATGTTTGATGCTCCTTCACAAAGAGGTAGGAGTGGAAGATTTTTGGAAGGGGGAAGTCAAAATGTCCGATATGGAACCTGCCTTCGACCTCYGYGCAGCGCTTCAACCTTGGCTGTCGGAATTTCCACCATCAACTCTTCTGACTCTTGTAAAATGTTGAATTAGAGTCCAAAAGTGGCTGTGTATAGAGGGAAGGWTCCAAAGTAAAAATTATCCAGCAAATAAAATCAAGACTAATTACTGCACAAAACAACCTGACCCTACTCATTTGTTAATATATCAAGGTCAAATATTAAAGGGAAATCAAACCACTTTTCCCTCAAACTCATAGCATTCAAAAGGAGCAATAAAGCGACCTCCTGATAGACATTTTTCATTTAAAGCCAGACTTATCACATATCCTGATGCTATCTCACCTTCCATTGTGCTTTTAATAACCCTCGCCTTCCCCATCCGTCTACACAGTACACCCAMCCTATCTTTAGTCTTCAAAGTATGAAAAACCCTGTTGACCTCAATGCTGTTTGAGCACACTATGCTTGACTACAATTTCCTGCCTGCCATGTAGAATTAAAGC
>NW_019943280.1:42727-45853 GCF_002910315.2 Salvelinus sp. IW2-2015 | reverse complement strand
AATATTAGAGAGCGAGAAGATCCTCTATCGCTTTTAAATTATGTTAAAAGCTCAGAGGGTCAGTGTTGTCGGGCAGATGACATGTAGTTGTTTGGTCAGCCTTTTTAAAAAATAGGGAGATGTATAGAAGTCTGTGAAATACAGCACGCTTTTTAGTTGGCTTGGCGTTCTCGCGGGTGTCTTGGACCCTGTGAAATGAATACGTAGCCAATCTGTTGATGTCATTAGAATTTTGTTTTCTTTTTTTTTGGGAATCCATAAAACAGAACATTATTTGATGATATTCAAAATGGCTATTCCTCGGTCAGGCTTATAAGCTATATAAATACCTGCTCAACTCAGTTACTGGGTTTGGCCTCGCGGAAGGCCCATGGAACTTGTAGACCAGGATAGGGCGAGGCACGCGGCGTGCCGACACAAGGATGATCTATCTACTTCCTGTGGTTTTTTTCTGGGTCATGAATGATGATTGGAAATGCGATCCTCGCATAGCCCATAGCGTTACAGAGCGGGGAAGGGAACTTCATTGGGGAGTGTTCGGGGGCATGAGGCGCGACTTGGGGGGTTGGGTGGCTCCCATACGTGCATCGGATTATGCGAATCTAATGGCAGCGGCAATGTTAGGTCAGGCATAGGTTGCTTCAACAGCATTGTGAGAGGTCCAAACAGGGTTTTTCATATTGAGACTAAAGATAGGCTGGGGTGTACTGTGAGACGGATGGGGAAGGCGAGGTATTAAACACATGGGGTGATCTAATAGCATCTGAGCGATTATGGTGAAGTCTGGCCGGCGCATGCGTGGCTGTGTGGGACAATGAAACAAAGATGATGCAGTATTGAGTGACACAGATCGCTTTATTGCTCCTTTTTGAAATGCTATGAGTGAGGAAGGGTTTTGATTTCCCTTTATATTGACCTTGAATATTAAAATGAGATGGGTCAGGTTGTTTTGTGGCAGTATAGTCTTGATTTTTGTGGATAATTTTTTTTTATTACTTTGGAAGAACCTTCCCTCTGTAATATAAACCAACAGAGCCACTTTTGGACTGTGTTGCACAAACACATTTTAACAAGAGTCAGAAGAGTTGAATGGTGAAATTTCTCTCCGACAGTAGTTTGAAGCGCTGCCCCTGGAGGGCGAGAAGGCAGGTTCCATATGGTCACATTTTGTGACTTCCCCCCTCCAAAAACTTCCACTCCTCTACCCCATCTTGTGAAGGAGTCATCAAACATGTTCCTCTAACTAGGCGATGTTGAAAAAGAGATTCCCCTTGGACATCGAAAAACGACAGAGTCACGGGGAAATGGCGCTTATCTAACAGGCTTGGGGTCAACAATCACCATACAACCACACAGGGACTGATATAAAGAGCTGGGGCTGGTGTCATCGTCTACGGTAAATGTCAGATGTGATGGAAATGGATACACGGAGGCTTACTGTACAGTCAATTATCGCTGAAGGATCTGGGTAATTTTCACCCTCTGCTGCATCCCCATGGTGATAGCCGTGGGAGGCAACAAGTGATAGAAAGGTCAGTGCACTGAGAAACTTTTCAAACTCTGCTGCACATAAATAAACATGAGCCTTTAAAAGAAAAAGATGTCATTAAGGGAGTACCATGGATTGAGCTTTTTAAAAAACAGACAAAAGTACAGTCCTTCAGCTTATATCATAACATCCTAAGGACCGTGGGAGGCAGTCAGAGAGTTTGTGCACTGGGAAACGTTCTCCTAGCTTTACTGTTCATGAGAAAAGTGGTGAATGGAAGACACTACGTCCTTCACTTAGACCACAACATTTTAATCCTTGACCAATGGCAATAACAATTTATCTCTAATAATATAACGCGTCTGTATTATATAATGACCAAAATGTCATTATCCATCCAAGGCAATATCACACAGTCATAGTTATTTCTACTAACATACGGAATCTCTATTTTCACCCATCCATAATTTCATCTATCCACCTAAGTCAATGTAGTGTTTGGTACGAGACGAGGACAGTCTGTGAATGAGTCCCTTTWATCAACAGTGCTGTGGATAGGAGGACCAAAACATTCAAATACCGTATGAAAGGACAKGCACAATTGAACAGGACGTGGTACAACCCCAGTCCCTTACTTAAAATCAAAGGTAGACTACCTGCCCCACCTAAGTCAGAGACTATARAGAATTGTACAAAAGTAAATCTCTCCAAAAGCAACAAATGAGGTTAGTTCGTTTATCTTTTATTAGTTGAAGAAAAATGCTAGAAGCTAAGTTACGTCTCTCTCTGCCTCTCCTTCTCATTCCCCACACGTCTCTCTCYGCCTGCGTGCCAGTGTCTCTAGCTCCATGTTGTTAATTCAGATAAGTCGTTTTGGTGTTGGGTCGTAATGAGAAACTAATCAGTTCAGACATCAATCAYTTTGTCATCAGTTTTTGGTCACACAGCGACAGAAAACGGGRGAATAACAAGCAACAGGTTCTGTATGAAGAGRTGCAGAAGMCTGTGTCCCAAATAGTACACTATTCCATTACAGTGCACTACTTTTGATCGTGGCCTCAGGGCTCTCGTCAAAAGTAGCGCACGACATAGGGCGCAGGGTGCCATTCAGGACACAGACAAGGAGGAGGAGGGGGAGGAAAAACAATAACATGTCGGCTCTCAGAATCTCCTATTAGAAATGCTAGGGAAGAGTCTAGGATGAGCCTGGGCAATGTAGTATTGATTTTTGTTTGGCAGACCCTGCTGTCATGTTGTCTTGAGCTTATTCAGATGTGTTAACAAGATGTAGCACACACACGTATCTCACACAAGGCAGGCAATCGCATCACACAGCTGATTAAGTATGGGAGTACCTCGCTTGTTCAGGAAAACCAATTGGTGGTTTCATGAATACGTGCCTTGCAAATCCAACATCTGATTGCCGTTTCACACGCAGTTTATAGCTCTACATGCTGCCATCATCCTGGTGCTGTGAATGTCACACAAGAACCAGTAGAAAATGAGTGTTCCTTTTGCAGACAAGTAATACATGCAGTTAAATAAAACAAATAAAACATTTAAAATACATGCATACAGAACAGGGGAGAAAATGTTTTGATTGTGAATACAGCAAAACAAGACATTGAATTGAGGCC
>NW_019943280.1:30664-37061 GCF_002910315.2 Salvelinus sp. IW2-2015 | reverse complement strand
AGCTCACAGTTATACTGTATACAGTATCATGGACTGAAGTACGGTGTAGTATTCAAACTACCTATATGAATGTATTGGCTGAGAACCCTGTGGGAAAGAGACTTGAAGAGAATGCTGATCAGCTCTGTAGCTAAATGTTTGCTTTTCTGTCCCTGTATTAATTAGACAAACTTTAATTAGACGGGGTGTAATCCTCAATCAGTGCCCTCCCTGCTCAAAGGTGACTGTGAGACTGTCAGCGGCGCTCACCACACAAACACACAGCTCGCTCACACGCACACACCGATCGTTCGCACGCACGCACGCTCGCTCACGTGCACACACACACCGGCTGCAATTAAACCAACTTCAGAAGCCTTTCCTAAAGGTTGGAGCCACCTGAACGCTCAATAAATCTTTAATCCCTCACGTCACTGGTGAGGGCAGTGTGACGGTGACTTCAGAGGATGGAATCAAGCTTCCCCACAACCTCATTTCTTCTCTTTAATATTACTGCAGGACCTGCTATATAGGGCAGACACAAGGCAGACGGTCGGACCAAAAGCTGCCTCGGTCGTCATGTGTTCAGAATACAAACACAGACATGGCCAAGAAGAATGACTGATTTCTGTGGTAGTACGTGACGGTTGGTTCACAGTACCATTGCAATAGGGATCCATTTGAATCACAGATGCTCCGGAGACCTCTGGTCAAAAGTAGTGCACCATACAGGGCCTAGGATGTCATGTTGGATGCAGCCAGGGATTCAAATGGATCCATATTGCAATGTTTGCGTATACGTCTCAAGGTGAGAAAACAGAAAAAACAAGAGATCAGCGATCTTGTCATTCATTCTCTCCTTTCCCTTAATGAGCAGAGGTGTAATAAACTAAACAAATCCTGCCCATTGATAATCCATTACACAGTGGAGGAAACCCAGACTTAATCTATCAGGGGACTGTGGTTGTGGAAACAGCCTCTCCGGCGCCCCAGCTGCTATGTCCAATCAGGGGATTTATGCACACACTAACACCAGCTCGGGCTGAAGTAACTTAAATTCTCCCCYAATAAAAAAGTCATTTKATGTTGATAAATATATTCAATAGAAAACAAATTACCTCCAGAAACTGTTTTCCAGTGGATCCCTCCTTAATTACAACATCTACCTCCTCTCGCTATACACCTCTCTCTACTGCTCTCTCTCCAACAGTCTCTCTTTTTCTCGCTCTCTCCCCCTCTAAATACCCATCTCTCATCCCCTCTTTCCCTCTCTCTACCTCCCTCTCTCTCCAGCCATCTAATCACCCTACTAATCATGTTGTTTGACACCTGCTCCCCCTCTCTCTAAACCTCTCCATCCCTCTCTCTCTCCTCCATTCCTCTCTCCCTCTCCACCCCTCTCTTTCTCTCATCCCCTCTTCTATCCAGCTGCCACATCCCCCCATTGATCACCTAATCGTGTCGTTTGGCACCTGCGCTCTCTCTCCATCCGTCCCTCCCTGCCATGTCAGCCAGGCCTCACTGTCTAATAAAGCATCGTGACACGACAACAGACCCATCCAGATGTGGGCGCCGTGCCTGTGAGCTGTAGCCTAACTTTATATAAAGTAGAGCTCCAGGTCAACTATTGATCAGAACGATTGCCTAGTGCTGCATGTACATACACTTGTATGTCAGGAGAAACTGCATGCCATGTACTATGGTATGAATGGCACATCCATTCTGAAGTCACTACACYTGTGGATGAGCAAGGCTGGCTAGCCTAGAAAATCTATATAGAACCACCATTGTATGTTGTGAACGTGGACAAGACAAGACTATGGTACAGGGTGTTATATACATTGTCTTCTTCACGCAATTCAGTGGAGTAGCACTAATCCTGTGCGTGTTTTAACTGGCAACCGGTGTTGAGCACCGGTTGCCAGTTATTATTATCACAGATGATTTAGTAAATTAGACCTCTGGGGCCAATATGCAGGACCCACGATGTATAAGCAAMAGAGAGATGTTAAAGTTGTGCCAAAACGCGTGACACCAGGGATCATAGACATGATTCATTCGAGCAGGATATGAATGCTGACGATAAGATAGCACAGTGTGACTTTATATTCATATCTAATCAGTATTCATAGATCACAGTGCTATGTTTGATTTATTTAAGGTGTCATTTATGCTAGGCTATAGAACACATAGGCCTACGGTGAAACGTATAATAGAGAAAAGTTATCAAAGTATAAAATAGGCCTGAATTGGTGATCTCGCCAAACAACTGCTGCAGTAGGCTGTTGAGGGGAAATTATAGTTTGCTGCGTTTGACCCCAGGGCCTTCAGAAGTACAGACTATTCAACCAAGAGAAATATTGCAGTAGAAATTCCTTCAACAACAAAAGATATACGTATAAAGTAGGCCTAGTGGCCTTGACCATGAGCCTAAGTCACACTTTCACTTATACGAAATGTATATAATAGGTTGCTGATGAAAAATGGAAGTAATTAACTTTATAATGGAAAAACTTTAAGTATTTGTAGTCTGCGATATGTGCACCTCACACAGCATCAATACGGACCTACACAGCATACTYTATCCTGAATACGATTATCCATAACTATTTGGTCTATATCAAGAAGGAAACTAAAATGATATAGMWTTTCTGCTTGGTCAAAGACCACAATGACATATGGCAGCTCGATCCGTCCTGCGCTTCTCTATGRACTGTCAAGGTAGTATCAACAAACAATATTTATTTAGTTATGCAAAAATTCCACAACTGTAAAACCATTGAAAACCATCCTTGTCACATCAACATGGTACGATGTCAATAGACCCAATTTTACTACATTTGACATCATGTATTATGATGGAAGGAACAAAAGCCTACCCATGTCAAAATTRCTATTATGGATATTCAATAGATTTGCTGTCAGAAGGCTGTAACAACATTGACAAAAAAATGGTGCCTTGTCTTTCATTTCCTATCATTACAATGTCCACACATGCACTACTCTCCCAGTAGCAAGTCTTCATAGGCTACTACCACATCTGCGTAAAACTCKATTTTATTGCATGTCTTTGGTAAAACCATTAGCTTTGCTAATTATTTTAATGACGCACTCAAGTTCCAATGTGCGTAAAATGTTTGGTGAGAAAAAGGAACGAAACGAAAGAGAACTTCCCACATGTGTCCTTGATCATCTGGAAAGCCTGTTAGAAAACAATTAGGCTACTCGAGTGTAATTGTGCCGTTAATAGACTCAGACTGTCTTACCTTTCCGAGGACCGGGTCTCCTCCACCTCGGCAGTCGGATGGGGAGCTTCTGCGTTCTTCGCGCAAGGACAGGAGGCGTGCGGGATAAAGTGAACTGTAGTCGCAGGGAGAGCGATGCTGAAGACCGCTYGTCGGGTCGGAGTAGAAGACAAWGTAAATATGAGGAGCTGTTGGAAATTCTCAAAGGGTCTCAGTCGCTTCTCCCTCTCCACCTTGGCCACCCAACGACTCAGACTCAGTCAGTCCAACGAGCAGTAGTCTTGTGGGAAATCTCTCTGTCGCTATGCTTGACACCACCCCCCCGGTGGGAACACGACAGCGTGAGAAATATGGTCACTGTCATGCGTAGACTTTAGACCGAGTTGTCTTCCGTTCTGTGTCTGTGTGGAGAAGTCGATTGACTTAACTCTCCGCTGGTTGAGGTGCTCCGACGTGAAACGTACGGATTGTTCAGTGGAGAAAACAGAGACTCTCCATCAGCGCACGTCAGTTTTGTTTTCATCGGTGATCTGACGCGCGTTGCCGCTATCGTGACAGGTTAACTCTGTATGCACCTGAGTTATTGATTATTAATTTACCTCAGCTCCAGGTTTGATTAACAGTGGTTTTGTGGCCATAAAGTCTAATTTAAGTTATGTGAACAACTTAATTATCCAGCATTACAGTCGACATAATTAGTTTGCTGTAAAATATTTTATTTAAAGCTTCCAAATGCGATGTACCCTTAATATATTGGCAAAAATTGCTGTAACGGTGTTCTCGCTCCGCTTCGCTTGAAGAGGAGATATGGATTGACCAAAGCGCAGCGTTGTTATAGGACATAACGATGTTATTAAAGATAAAGACACGAACACGAAAAACACTTGAGAATTTACAAAATAATACAAACGAAGTCAACAGACCTGAACAATACGAACTTACATAACACGAGAACCGGCCAACGCACAGAAAATGACTACACAAAACGAACAAAAGAAACAGTCCCGTGTGGTGCAAACATACACAACCGGAAGACAACCACCCCAAACAAAACAATGTGAAACAACCTACCTTAATATGGTTCTCAATTCAGAGGAAACTTAAAACACTGCCTCTAATTGAGAAACACTATCAGGGCAACCCATTAACCAACAAGAAACACATAACATAGAATGCCCACCCCAACTCACGCCCTGACCAACTAAACACATACAAAAACAACAGAAAACAGGTCAGGAACGTGACAAATGCGGTGGGATTGAAAAATATGGAGTTTGTAAATTAGGTTATATTGACCAAACAAGACGGTGGAAAATATAGTATTTTGAATGAAGGAGTTGTGTAACTCAAAGTATTTTATTTAACATAGGCTACAAAATAATATGATTTAATTGGCACTACATAGGCCCACAGACGGTTAATAATTAATGTTCAATTTTAGTCTACCACAAACATATCTTTAATTATAGTGTACTGTTACTCCTCTTCTTAAATTACTTGTTGCCTGACAGATCTTTTATCAATAATTTTGATAAAATGTGGGCTTAAAATGAAATGTAGTAGTTAATTTAACATCAGAAAAAAAAGACAAATCTGACGAGGCACATGCCTCCTATGGCCCTGTGGGCACTCACACGCATCTGCTTCACACATCAGTAGGGCCACATCTGAGCATCAGTGACTGTGGCTAATGAGTGATGTCATCTCAGTTGGGGGCCCCTCTGATGCATAGCTTGTKATTTTTTWATGATTATTATCAAGGCCTATAGCTTAGTAGTCACAGTTACTGGCATAGCTAATGCAACATGMTCTCATGTCTTTGTGGTCACACATTGATGTTTAGGTGGTTTAGTGGGGCATTCACTTTTTGCAATGTCCTTGATGTGAGAAAGGTTAAGGTTGAGTTAAGAAAGGTTAAGTTGTACTCCATGTCATGCCAGGACATGAAACCCAAAGAGAGTCCATGGCTAATTATAAAATGCATGGCTTTGGTAGGTTTTAATTTGATCTCAGTTCCGCCCCCAGGTTTTGAGGAATCTGCTGTGTGTATGGGGGCTCTTTCTCTGAATGCTGGCAGAGATGGAACAGGGCTCAGACTGTAGCTAATGGGTAGGGAGCTAGAGTAGTCCCATCACACACACACACACACACACACACACACACACACACACACACACACACACACACACACACACACAGGAGATTAACCTGTGGGACATACAATTCAGTCCATTCAAAAATCCTATTTTTCCCTAACCTAAAACGCTAACCTAACCCTAATGCCTAACACGCCGTACTCTTACCTAACCCTAACCCTACCTTAACCCTAACCCTAACCTAACCCAAAATAAACTTATCCCTAACCGCTAACCTAACCCATAGCTCCTAACCCTAACCTACAACTAACTCTAGCTTCCTAACCTTAATATTTAACTTAATTTAACCCTAACACTAATTCCTAACCTTAACAGAACCCCCTATGAAAAATAGCATTGTGACCTTGTGGGGACTTACAAATGTCCCCACTTGGTCAATTTTTTACTTTGTTTACTATTCTTGTAGGGACTTCTGGTCCCCACAAGAAGATTAGAACGACGTCCACTACACTCCACACACTCACACCACTCACTTCACCACCTCACTCACTCACTCCACGTCCATCACTCACTCACTGCACTCCGTCACGTCACTCACTCACCTACTCACTCACTCACTCTACACACACATCGTACACACACACACACCCGCACACACACACACACACACACACAACCAACACACCCACACACACACACACACAACACACACACACACACACTCACACTCACCACAACTCTCTCCCACACTCTCTCACACACACAACACACACCCATCGTCCACACTAATTAAGCTACGGCCACACAGACTGACATGGATCCACATTCGTCGGACAAGGCACACGAGGCACCACAGTCCCCGGCTAGGACACACGTGTCTGGTACTCGTACCTTCTTGTCACTGTGGCTGATAGTATTGTCCACAAAGGGCATTGTTAGTTGTTCTGCTTGAGGATTATTATATCTCACACTTTTCTGGAAGTCTCTAGCCCTTTACTGATAGAGTTTGCAGGTAGCCAGCACGTAGCAAACTTCATTTTACATATATTCTAGTTATCTCAACTCCTGCCCGGGCAC
>NW_019943280.1:26513-27451 GCF_002910315.2 Salvelinus sp. IW2-2015 | reverse complement strand
TTTAGAACTGCTCTCTGCCACGAGACAATGCTGCCGGCCTGTTGAGCCAAACAAGGGTTGGAAAGGCCAGATATGTACAAAATAGAAAAGGCAACTGAGGAATTTCAATTGTGTCCGTTCAGGCACCATCATAGCGATACAATTATAAGTCGCAAGTGTGACAGTCTGTCAACAGATTTTTAAAGACATACATACACTTAATAACAAACAAGTCAAGTTAAAATATGGATATTGAAAATTAGCCAAAGATTGAGTGGGTGTGAGTGTGTGTGTGTGTGTGTGAGTGTTTGTGTGTGGGAGTTTTTGTGTGTGGGAGTGTTTGTGTGTGTGTGTGCACAATTTTGTAAGTGTAAGTGTGTGTCTATGTTTGTGCACGTGGGTGTGATTTCATGCTTATGTATGTGTGTGTGTGTCTGTGTCCACATAATTGTGTGCATGTGTGTGTGTCAGGCTTATAAGTATTTATATTCRTATCCAAGTGGAGAGACATTTTTTTGTGTGTTTACTGGCATCAGCCAGGCAGAGTTCTTGGCCTCCTCTCTTCCTCTCCTCCGTCATGGATCWTTMCTTTTGCAATTCAGCAACTGTTGACAGCTTGGACTAGGCTTGACGCTTCCCCACAGATTTGCATCATCTAAAGAAAAACCACCTGATTGGAAATAAATATCAGATTAAACATTTCTACAGCTCTACGGCCTGCGCTCCACTGGTTACTTCCTTTATGGTGTTCGACATCAACAGCACTATTTTAGAATAGTTKGCTTAGGGAGATAGAGAAAACACCATGGTAGAAGTTAGGATACTTGTATACTGTTGGAGAAATGACCAATTGGCAATAGTAATGAGGTTGAGTAGAAAATAATCTAAAGTTAAGTTATGTCAATTTATCCGTTTTTAATTGATTGTTCTTCCCTACTGGACTGCAGGTGAACATTATG
>NW_019943280.1:20095-23973 GCF_002910315.2 Salvelinus sp. IW2-2015 | reverse complement strand
AGGAGAGAGTTTGAATAAACATGGCCTTCTTGTCTCTTCTTCAGTGATGCTTGGCCGATGGATTGGATGGCACGCTAGTCTGGGCTTTGGCTAGGCAGGAAGTGATACGATGATTGGTGGAGCGAGTCTGTTTTTCAGATCACCGCTGGAGCCTTTTATTAACCTAATTAATATTTCCTTTCGAGTATCTCTCCATCCCTCCATCCTTCCATCAAAATCATTCCATCTCATCTCCCATACCAGACCAAATTCGAATTGAGGAGACCCCCTGCTGTCGGCCATTTTGTGAGTTTGAGGGTAAAATCGAGCTGGCTAAATTCCTCCATCGGCCTGGGGAGAGTCAAGGGATGCACTGGAAGTCAAACMAAATGAAACCACACAGCTTGATGAGGGAGATCATAAGAAGGAGACCACAACTTGATGGCTTWCTAGATTGTTCCTTAACTGAATCCATCCATGTGCAGTCTAGCAACATATAAAGACCACAATACGCCACGTAGTGAAGTGAACATACCTCAYTCATTGTCTTCAAGCTGTTGGTTTATCCAATACTGGACTATGCAGTTGAATTTTGAGTTTTATTGAATATTTTATTGCTAAAGTAGAGGAATTAAGAAAAAGGTTGGTGCCCTTTACGAAAAATAAATATGTTTTATTTAATCCGGGCTTGTAACGTCAAGAATATGCACTTAGGTAATGCACTATTGATAATACAACCAGACAAAACAGAACAGATGAAACAAACCAAAGCTAACAAGCCAGATAGAGTGGAAACGTGCAACTGGCTGCAAAACAGTCCAATTAGCTTTTGCATGGTGATGTTACTTGTTCATAAAACCACCTCATGAAACAACCCCAAAATACCAGAAACATCTCCACAAATAAAGAAACACGTAACTATCAGAGACAACCCTAAAATACCAGAAACATCTCCACAAACAAAGAAACACGTAACTACCAGAGACAACCCCAAAATACCAGAAACATCTCCACAAATAAAGAAACACGTAACTATCAGAGACAACCCTAAAATAGCAGAAACATCTCCACAAACAAAGAAACACGTAACTACCAGAGACAACCCTAAAATAGCAGAAAATCCCCCATAATACCACAAACAGTCAGACGCCTTCCTGTATTTCTGATAGTACAATGTCAAATCAAACTCTGTCGTGCTGGACAGACGTAGACTCTCATAAAATATGTGCTTTTCATACTAAAARTCACAAACTATGTATGATAAATGTTTTTTCTACCCGGCACTGTAATATGGTTTTCTGAAAGTAAAAATGACTTTCTATTGTGTCACGGACTGTGTGATAGTCAAAATAAATACTCCGTTTGATATCTTGCTTCTCTTATCCTCTGGTTTTCAATTCACCGTCCTGGACATTTTTCAAATTGGTTTCTGGTGCACTGACTTACACACTCACAACCTCCGACTGGCTGTGGCTTTCAAGCCAYGGATGATAAAAAAAAACGGGTACAGTATACATAATAACACTTTATTTGTTCTTAGGATTCTTTTGTGCCCCTATTAGTAAAACCTTTTGTGCTTCTACCTCATTCAAACTTGGAGAACAGTTAGAAGGACATTTAAATTGTGTCAAAACATCTATAGAAATATGAGTATAGAATATGTCGCAACATTTTAAGGAACATCACAAACTTAACCAACAAAGCTTWWGAAGTGGGCCAGAAACTATCAAGCACCATCCATCCATCCGTTTAGCTGCATAGATGTCATAGACACGAGAACCAGATGGATTGGCAGCAACATTTTGTATCTGAAGACGAAGACATAAAGAGCTTGTCAGAGATACGGCTGTTCAGGCTGTTTTTCCCTCTCTAAAGAAAGGCTAAGAAGCGGCGAGGAGAGGAGAGTGGGAGATGACAGGTTCCTGGGCCATGGCTGCCTGTCCTGTATGACAGAAGAAGATCATTCTGACAAGTTTCTACAAAGTGCCCGGATCAACAGAGCAGCCCCTGTCTCTCTSTCTCTTTCCCACTCGCTCGATGGGCGATCYGCTTACTGGCATTATGTAGATCTGGATTTTGGACCGTGTTGGACTAATGCTGCGCAAATCTGACAGAAMGGACATGGATGTCACYCGTGAGGACTTTCCGACAGTAGGAGTTCTTGGGATTTAAAAAGTGAGTGATTTCAAGACAACAACTTTCGCAACACCAGCTAACATCTCCACACTGACAGGTGTCCAAGGGGATGTGTGTTTGTGCAGGTTTCACTGCGGATCCACATCAAGTAGTCAGATGTGAGTGGTGAGTGGGTACAAGTTAGCATGCATGTCTGTCCAATAACAAGGTGTCAGTTGTCATCTCTCTATAGACACTCATTGAAGTCCTCTCTGCTMTATGAATCTGTGTGATTCTGACTGAAGTCTGCTCATCTGTTCTCCAAGACACCTCTAACTGTCACAGTGTGTTGGTTCCAGACAATAGATCATTCTTACTGATGTCACGACCGTTATATGACGAATGAGTGGACCAAGGCGCAGCGTGAAAGAAAGCCATCTTCTTTTAATGAAGAAAAACAAACACTTACTAAACGAACAAAAAACAAACGATCGTGAAGCTAAAACGAACTAAGTGCACACATGCAACAATAGAACATAAGACAAACTATACAAAACAACACACGCCGTCAACAGACCTGAACATGTGAAGTTACATATAACGAAGAACGCACGAACAAGGTAACAGAACTAAACAAACAAAACAGTCCCGTGTGGTGACAAACACAGACACGGAGTACAATCCACACCACAAACAAACAGGAGAACAGCCCATACCTAATATGATTCTTCATCAGAGGAAAACGTAAACTCACCTGCCTGATTGAGAACCATATCAGGCCAAATACAATTAACCCAACATAGAAACACACTAACATCGAATGCCCCCAGCTCACCGTCCTGACCAACGTTAAACACATACTAAACAAAGGAAATAAGGTCAGGAAGCGTGACAAGTACCACCCTCAAGATGCGGCACTCCGGCCGCTAAACAAGAAACATATAGGGGACGGGTTGGGTGGGCATCTGTCCACGTGGCGGCTCTGGCTCTGGACGTTTCCCCCCCATAGTCAATCCCCTCGCTTCCGTAGCCTCCTCCCAATGGCCCAGGGGCCGCACCGCTCAAATTAACCACCTGGCAATTAAGGAACAGCACCGGACTACAGGGGCAACACCGGGATGAGGGGCAAGCACCAACATAGGAATTTTGAACTCGAGGAATCTGTGTGTCCCCAAGCGAGGAGCGAGTTAGCGACGCCTGTACAGACCTAGAGAGGGGTCAGACGATGCCTGTGTGTGGACTGAGGGTGTCTAGCTGGCGTGCTGGTCGTTGATTGGTGGTGCTCGTGTGTGGTGTTCAGATGTGGTGTGTGGGTCTGTGGGAGCTGGTGCTTGCGTTTGGTGTGTGGGGTTGTGGGTGTTTTGCATTGTGCTTTGGCGTGGAGTGTCTGCTGTGTGTGGTCATCTGTGTGGGCGTGGGGTGAGCGCGTGCTTGTGGTCTGGTCATTGGCGTGGAGTGTTACGGCTCTGGCTGGGTCCATGTGTGTGGCGTGGATTTGGTGGCTTCTCGGCTTCGGTTACTTGTGTCAGGAAATGAGCGGCATCAGAGTGGCTGGTATGCCGGCTGGCTGCCGGCTCGCGAGTGGTAAGGGCTGGCGGCTCTGGGCCTGGTCATGGCGATGTGGCGGTTCTTCTTGGCTGGATCATGAATACGCTGTCGGGCGCCTTTCTGGCCTGCTCCTGTCTGGCCAGGCGGCTCTGGCTGCTCTGCTCTGGCGGGCGGCTCTGGCTTGCTCCTGTAATGGCGGGCTCGGCTCTGGCTGTCTCCTGCCTGGTGCAAATAGT
>NW_019943280.1:17949-20041 GCF_002910315.2 Salvelinus sp. IW2-2015 | reverse complement strand
CTCTGCTGTCAAGGTGGCTCCAGCCACTATGCACCCAGGGCTCATGCGCCTGCTATGGGCCTCGGCTCTGACGGGGCTCTGGCTCTCATGGCTCGGCTGACGCTCTGCGTCCTCCTGCCTCCTCAGTGGCGGAACTCACCCGTGACGCTCTGGCTGCTGCAGGCTCGCTGTACGGCTAAATCTGGAGCACTCTCATTTGGCTCGCGTGACGGCTGGCTGCTCGACGGCGGCTCTGGCGATCCTGGCTGACTGGCGCTCTGAGACGGTCCTGACTGACGAGGCTCTACGGCTCGGCACAGACGGGCGCTCTGAATGGCTCGGACAGACGGATGGCTCAGATGCGCTGGGGCAGACCGATGCTCAGATGGCTGCGTGCAGACGGATGTCAGATGCGCTGGGCAGAAAGACGGATGGCTCAGATGGCGCTGGGCAGACGGATGGCTCAGATGGCGCTGGGCAGACGGATGGCTCAGATGGCGCTGGGCAGACGGATGGCTCAGATAGCGCTGGGCAGACGGCAGACTCTGGCCGGCTGAGGCGCACTGTAGGCCTGGTGCGTGGTACCGGAACTGGAGGTACCGGGCTAAGGACACGCACCATCAGGCTAGTGCGGGGAACAGCAACAGGGCACACTGGACTCTCAAAGCGTACTATAGGCCTGGTGCGTGGTACCGGCACTGGTGGTACCGGGCTGAGGGCACGCACATCAGGGCGAGAACGGGGAGAAGGAACAGTGCGTACAGGACTCAAGAGACGCACAGGAGGCTTGGTGCGTGGTGTAGGCACTGGTGGTAATGGGCTGGAGACACGCACCAAAGGGCTAGTGCGTGGAGGAGGAACAGGGCTCTGGAGACGCACAGGAAGCCTGCTGCGTGGTGTAGGCACTGGTGGTACTGGGCTGGGGCGGGAAAGTGGCGCCGGAAATACCGGACCGTGCAGGCGTACTGGCTCCCTTGAGCACTGAGCCTGCCCAACCTTACCTGGTTGTATGCTCCCCGTCGCCCGACCAGTGCGGGGAGGTGAAATAACCCGCACCGGGCTATGTAGGCGAACCGGGGACACCATGCGTAAGGCTGGTGCCATGTATGCCGGCCCGAGGAGACGCACTGGAGACCAGACGCGTTGAGCCGGCTTCATGGCACCTGGCTCAATACTCAATCTAGCACGGCCGATACGAGGAGCTGGTATGTACCGCACCGGGCTATGCACACGTACAGGAGACACCATGCGCTCTACTGCGTAACACGGTGTCTGCCCGTACTTTCGCTCTCCACGGTAAGTACAGGGAGTAGGCGCAGGTCTCCTACCTGACTTCGCCACACTCCCTTTAACCCCCCCCCCCCAATAAATTTTTGGGGTTTCCTCTCCGGCTTCCAGCCTCGCTGACGTGCTGCCTCCTCATATCGCCGCCTCTCTGCTTTAGCTGCCTCCAGCTCAGCTTTGGGACGGCGATATTCTCCTGGCTGTGCCCAGGGTCCCTTTCCGTCCAGAATCTCCTCCCAAGTCCACGAGTCCTTTTGGCCGCTGCTGCTGGTTCCTCTCACGCTGCTTGATCCTTGTTAGGTGGGTGGTTCTGTAACGGTCGTTCTCCTCCTCTTCGTCTGAAGAGGAGGAGTAGGGATTGGACCAAAGCGCAGCGTGAAATGTTGACATAACGATGTTTATTAAAGTAAAGACGTAACACGAAAACACTTTAACAAACTACAAACCAAAATAAACGATGTAGACAGACGTGGACATGAGACTTACAATATACGAAGAACGCACGAACAGGAACAGACTACATACATGAACGACAAAACGAAACAGTCCCGTGTGGTAGACATACAGACACAGGAGACAACCACCCACAAACAAACAGAGTGAAACAGCCTACCTATATATGATTCTCAATCAGAGGAAATGAATAACACCTGTCCCTGATTGAGAACCATATAAGGCTAACAAACAATGAACCTAAACATAGAAACACGTAACATAGAATGCCCACCCCAACTCACGCCCTGACCAACTAAACACATACAAAAATAAGATAAAACAGGTCAGGAACGTGACAGGGAGTCATTATGCTAGATTCAAGACAGGGTTCAGT
>NW_019943280.1:11632-12752 GCF_002910315.2 Salvelinus sp. IW2-2015 | reverse complement strand
GTAAAACATGTATCTTTCATCAAAGTTTATGATGAGTATTTATGTTATTTGAAGTGGCTTTCTGTAATTACTCCGGATATTTTGGAGGCATTTCTGAACATGKCGCCAATGTAAACCGAGATTTGTGGATATAAATATGCACATTATCGAACAAAATATAAATGTATTGTGTAACATGATGTCATATGAGTGTCATCTGATGAAGATGTTCAAAGGTTAGTGATTAATTTTCTCTCTATTTCTGGATTTTGTTACTACCAACTTTTGCTGGGAAAATGGCTGTATTTTTCTGTGGCTAAGTACTGAGCTAACATAATTGTTTGGTGTGCTTTCCCCGTAAATCCTTTTTGAAATCAGACATGTTGGATGGAWTAGTGTAGCTTTAATTTTGTGTCTTTCATGTGTGATTTCATGAAAGATAGATTTTTATAGTAATATATTTGAATTTGGCACGCTACATTTTTTCTGGATTTTGGCCAAGTGTGACGTTAACTTCTCTAGGATATGTGGGACGCTAACTACACACAGGGCCTGAGAACGAGGCTGGGGCCGACAGATAAACAAAATGGAGACACGTGATTAATGAACAATCCAGCAGCATCAGCTATGTAGCCATGTGATCATAGGGTCCAGTGAACAGGAATATATGAAACAGGGAAGCCGCTAGGTAGTCATTACTACGCTGGCCGGGAGATGCGCCTAGCTCGAGGCTAACTGGTGCTAGCTTCGGGACAAGGGCGTCCTCGACGTCCTACAAAGGCCGGTTGAGGGCACATCGGACGGAATTACATCGGCAGACCAGTCGTGATGGATTGGCGGGGCTCCGTGTCGACAAAGGGTCCAGGTCAATTGGCAAAAGAGGTATTGTAGCTGGAGTAATTTTGTTTGCTAGCCGGGAGATGCACCTGGCTCGAGGCTAACTGGTGCTATCTTCGGGACAAGGGCGTTAGTCACTATAGCCACTCCGGTGCAAAGGTCCAGAGCTTACGGTAGGAATCCGGTGATGTAGTGGCTTCTAGTCGTCTTAGTGAAGAGTCTGGGAGGCAGCAGCTGTGTAGCCGAGTGATCATAGGGTCCACTGAGCAGGCCGGGAGATGGGCCTGGCTCAAGGCTAGCTTCG
>NW_019943280.1:0-7835 GCF_002910315.2 Salvelinus sp. IW2-2015 | reverse complement strand
GGTCTATCAATTATGTCTATTTTTATGAAAGAATGAAAATATGTTTCTTATGTTCATGAGAAAAAAAATTTCGTCATACACGTTGCTCATCTAGTAATTTCAGCTGTCGAATCTTGCGATGGTCTGGTGCCCGCGTGCAATCTGATTTTTAGAACTGTTGATTTTCTACCTGAAAATATGCACTTTTTGCTAACAAAAAACTATTCCTATACCATGAATATTGTTTCAGACTGCGCATCTGAAGAGGTTGTTTTCTTGGTTAGCTGGTATCAATCTTATTGAGCCGAATTTCTTGTAGGTGTGTTGTTGGGTGGTGTTTGAGTGATAAGCACCTGAAAGGAAGTAAACGGAAACTGATGGTGATGCATGTTAGGTTTGTATGCAAGTCTGTGATATCCAGGGATGGGGATGCAGTTAGGTTTGTACAGCTGATGATATACCAGGCTGGGATGCAGTTAGTTGTTATTCGCAGTCTGGTGATATACCAGGGACTGGGGATGCAGTTAGGTTTGTATGCAGTCTGGTGATATACCAGGACTGGGATGAGTTAGGTTTGTATGCAGTCGGTGATATACCAGGGCCTGGGGATGCAGTTAGGTTTGTATGCAGTCTGTGATATACCAGGCTGGGATGCAGTTAGGTTTGTAGCAGTCTGTGATATACCAGGACTGGGGATGCAGTTAGGTTTGTACAGTCTGGTGATATACCAGGCTGGGATGAGTTAGGTTTGTACAGTCTGTGTATACCAGGGACTATGCATGCAGTTAGGTTTGTATGCAGTCTGATGATATACCAGACTGGGGATGCAGTTAGTGGTATGCAGTCTGGTGATATACCAGGGACTGGGATGCAGTTAGGTTTTGTATGCAGTCTGTGATATACCAGGGACTGGGGATGCAGTTAGGTTTGTACAGTCTGGTGATATA
The DNA here is from genome assembly GCF_002910315.2 of Salvelinus sp. IW2-2015. NCBI lineage: Eukaryota > Metazoa > Chordata > Actinopteri > Salmoniformes > Salmonidae > Salvelinus > Salvelinus sp. IW2-2015. The sequence continues at coordinate 6,909 of NW_019943280.1, read as the reverse complement.
CCAGGACTGGGGATCAGTTAGGTTTGTACAGTCTGGTGATATACAGGGCTGGGGATGTAGTTAGGTTTGTATGCAGTCGTGATATACCAGGGCTGGGGTAGTTAGTTTAGGTTTGTACAGTCTGGTGATATACCAGGGACTGGGGATGCAGTTATGGTTTGTACAGTCTGGTGATATACCAGGCTGGGGATGTAGTTAGGTTTGTAGCAGTCTGATGATTATACCAGGGACTGGGGATGCAGTTAGGTTTGTATGCGTCGTGATATACCAGGACTGGGGATCAGTTAGGTTTGATGCAGTCTGGTTGATATACCAGGGCCTGGGGATGCAGTTAGGTTGTATCAGTCTGTGATATACCAGGGACTGTGGGATGCAGTTTAGGTTTGTACAGTCTGATATTACCAGGCTGGGGATGCAGTTAGGTTTGTATGCAGTCTGTGATATACCAGGACTGGGGATGCAGTTAGGTTTGTATGCAGTCTGGTGATATACCAGGCTGGGATGCAGTTAGGTTTGTATGCAGTCTGGTGATATACCAGGGACTGGGGATGCAGTTAGTTTGTACAGTCTGATGATATACCAGGGACTGGGGATGCAGTTAGGTTTGTATGCAGTCTGTGTGTATACCAGGGACTGGGATGCAGTTAGGTTTGTATGCAGTCTGGTGATATACCAGGGACTGGATGAGTTAGGTGTATCAGTCTGGTGATATACCAGGGCCTGGGGATGCAGTTAGGTTTGTATGCAGTTGGTGATATACCAGCTGGGATGCAGTTAGGTTTGTACAGTCTGTTGATCAATCCGGGATCTGGGTTTGCAGTTAACGGTTTGTATCCAGTTTCTGGTGACAGTCTGGTGATATACCAGGGCCTGGGATGTAGTTAGTTTGTACAGTCTGTTGATATACCAGACTATGCATGCAGTTAGTTTGTATGCAGTCTGATGATATACCAGAGAGGGATGCAGTTAGGTTTGTATGCAGTCTGGTGTATATACCAGGGACTGGGGATGCAGTTAGGTTTGTACAGTCTGATGATATACTCAGGGCCTGGGGATGTAGTTAGGTTTGTACAGTCTGTTGATATACCAGGGGACTATGCATGCGTTAGGTTTGTATGCAGTCTGATGATATACCAGAGAACTGGGGATGCAGTTAGGTTTGTATGCAGTCTGGTGATATACCAGGACTGAGGATGCAGTTAGGTTTGTATGCAGTCTGGTGATATACCAGGGACTGGGATGCAGTTAGTTTGTACAGTCTGGTGATATACCAGGGCCTGGGATGCAGTTAGGTTTGTACAGTCTGGTGATATACCAGGGACTGGGGATGTAGTTAGGTTGTATGCAGTCTGGTATATACCAGGGACTGAGATGCAGTTAGGTTTGTACAGTCTGGTGATATACCAGGGCCTGGGATGTAGTTAGGTTTGTACAGTCTGGTGATTATACCAGGGACGGAGTACAGTTAGGTTTGTATCAGTCTGGTGATATACCAGGGACTGGGATGCAGTTAGTTTGTACAGTCTGGTGATATACCAGGGCCTGGGGATGTAGTTAGGTTTGTATGCAGTCTGATGATATACCAGGGACTTGGGATGCAGTTAGGTTGTATGCAGTCTGGTGATAATACCAGGGACTGGGGATGCATTAGGTTTGTATGCAGTCTGTGATATACCAGGGCCTGGGATGTAGTTAGGTTTGTATGCAGTCTGATGATATACCAGGGACTGGGGATGCAGTTAGTTTGGTATGCGTCTGTGTATATACCAGGGACTGGGGATGTAGTTAGGTTTGTATGCAGTCTGGTGATATACCAGGGCCTGGGGATGTAGTTAGGTTTGTACAGTCTGGTGATATAACAGGGACTGGGGATGCAGTTAGGTTTGTACAGTCTGGTGATGTTACCAGGCTGGGATGTAGTAGGTTTGTATGCAGTCTGTGATATACGCGGACTGGGATGCAGTTAGTTTGTATGCAGTCTGTGATATACCAGGGACTGGGGATGCAGTTAGGTTGTATGCAGTCTGGTGAATACCAGGGCTGGGGATGGCGTTAGGTTTGTATGCAGTCTGCGTGAGTATCCGAGGACTGGCAGCAGTTAGGTTTGTACAGTGTTGGATATACCAGGGCCTGGGATGCAGTTAGGTTTGTATGCAGTCTGTGAGGAATACCAGGGACTGGGGATGCAGTTAGTTTGTATGCAGTCTGTGATATACCAGGGCCTGGGATGCAGTTAGGTTTGTATGCAGTCTGGTGATACCAGGGACTGGGATGCAGTTAGGTTTGTACAGTCTGATGGATATACCAGGGCCTGGGATGAAGTTAGGTTTGTATGCAGTCTGTGATATACCGAGGGAGCTGGGGATGCAGTTAGGTTTGTATGCAGTCTGGTGTGATATACCAGGACTGGGATGAGTTAGGTTTGTATGCAGTCTGGTATAATACCAGGGCCTGGGGATGCAGTTAGGTTTTGTATGCAGTCTGCTGGATATACGCAGGGTCTGGGGATGCAGTTAGGTTGTAGCAGTCTGTGATATACCAGGGGCTGGGGATGAGGTATAGGTTTGTATGCAGTCTGGAGTGTAATACCAGGGCTGGGGATGCAGTTAGGTTTGTACAGTCTGGTGATATACCAGGGCCTGGGGATGCAGTAGGTTTGTACAGTCTGTATATATCCAGGGCCTGGGAGATGCAGTTAGGTTTGTAATCAGTCTGGTGATATACCAGGGCTGGGGATGCATTAGGTTTGTATGCAGTCTGTGATATACCAGGCTGGGGATGCAGTTAGGTTTGTACAGTCTGGTGATATCCAGGGCCTGGGATGCAGTTAGGTTTTGTACAGTCTGTTGATATACCAGGTGGGATGCAGTTAGGTTTGTACAGTCTGATGATATACCAGGGCCTGGGATGCAGTTAGGTTTGTATGCAGTCTGAGATATACCAGGGGCCTGGGGATGCAGTTCGGTTGTATGCAGTCTGGTGATATACCAGGGACTGGGATGCAGTTAGTTTGTACAGTGTAAGGATATACCGGACTGGGGATGCAGTTATGTTGTACAGTGTATTGATATACCCGGGACTGGGGATGCAGTTAGGTTTGTATGCAGTCTGGTGATATACCAGGGACTGGGGATGCAGTTAGGTTTTCATAATCTCACCGTCACCAAGWTTATTTTTAATGATGTAATATTGTGAAAACTGACCTCAAGTTATTGAGAGATKTAGTCTGGATTAAACCTCATATGAAGACAATTMTKTTTAATGCAGGTTTCATTCAGGTCTCTCTGTTTAACTAAATAWTKTGTTTGTCTTTGGCAGGAGAGAGACCAGACTCTGACAGCGGGAAGAGTTCCTTAGAGGAAACAGACCCGGAGACGCCTAACCAACACCACTGCTCCCACCGTGGAAAGAGTTTTACTCAGTTAGGGAGCCTGAAAACACATAAGAGAATACACACTGGAGAGAAGCCTTACCACTGCTCCTTGTGCGGAAAGAGTTTAACAGACGTCAYTTGTTGTACAAKGTCATGGGTACACTCTGGGCATCACCTTTTACCTCAAATAAACAGTGGATTTCTGCTGTTGTTGGCCTTTAACCATCTGTCTGACTTTGTCATTCACACAGGAGAGAGACGGGACTATCGTGGATCCTCTGGGGAGCCTCAACAACATCATGATGCTGACGAGGCAGAGAGGAGTCTCTCCACATCAGAACACCTCAAGAAACACCAGCAGAGACCCACAGGGAAGAAATCTAACTGCTGCTCTGACTGTGGGAAAAGATTCAACTCTTTATCAAACCTTAGAATATATCAAAGAATTCACACGGAAGAGAAACCTTACATCTGTGATCAATGTGGGAAGAGTTTTATTCTGCTACAAACCCTGAAAACACACCAGAGAATAGTACATTTGGGTTGGCACATCTGAGAATGAACCCTGATATTCTAAAAGCAGGGCAACAATGTCAATATAATTGTACCAAAAATTGTCAGTTGGTTACATTAATAATTATGATTACTAAATGTTACATGAAATATTTGGTTGCATAGTCTACTTTCAACAGATTTTCAATGACATTTTGCTAGGTGGGATAGCCCAACTTCAAAACACAGTTTTAACATGTCTAAATCAATAACCAATATGCAGAAAGTTTGTGATATATTGAAAACCTAAACAAAAAATGTGCAATGTAAACAAACATCTGCCACAATAATCATATTACATATTACTACATATTACAACCTGAAGAAGACAGACAGCTACATTTAAGTGTTACATTTTGATTCAAGTGGGTCACCAACGTGGTAAGTGTAACACAAATCTTTTTTTCTTAGTAAATTTTTGTTAAATCTCATAAATAGTACTCTTTCAATTCAGAGCGTGGATTTTTCCTGAGGCTAAAATCAATTGAACAGGGGGCAAACGTTTAGGGTTCTACATTCTGACATTCATTAAAATACTGCTACTAAATGTTAAAACATTCTACATTGTGACATTATTTAATTGATATCATGAAACAACTCCTTCATGTCTTTTCTGATGTTTAATCAGAGATCTTTTATCAGAATATCTCTTGTCACACTGATCACAGCTATGAGCTTTCTCTCCTGTGTGAGTTCTCTGGTGTATAGTTAGATGGCTAGATCTAGTAAATCTCTTCCCACATTGACTACAGTTATAAGATTTCTCTCCTGTGTGTGTTCTCTGGTGTTTCGTCAGACATCCAGATGCACCAAAACTCTTCCCACATTGACCACAGCTATAAGGTTTCTCTCCTGTGTGTGTTCTCTGGTGTACTATCAGGCTGCTTAGATGAGTAAAACTCTTCCAACATTGATCACAGCTATAAGGTTTCTCTCCTGTGTGTGTCCGCTGGTGTACTATCAGGCTGCTTAGATGAGTAAAACTCTTCCCACATTGATCACAGATATAAGGTTTCTCTCCTGTGTGTGTCCGCTGGTGTACTATCAGGCTGTTTAGCCAAGTAAAACTCTTCCCACATTGATTACAGCTATATGATTTCTCTCCTGTGTGTATTCTCTGGTGTATAGTTAGATAGCTAGATGTAATACATCTCTTCCCACATTGATCACAGCCATAAGGTTTCTCTCCAGTGTGAATTCTTTGATGTATTTTAAGGTTTGATGAAGAGTTTAATATTTTCCCACAGTCAGGGCAGCAGTTAGATTTCTTCCCTGTGGGTCTCTGCTGGTGTTTCTTGAGGTGTTCTGATCTGGAGAGACTCTTCTCTGCCTTGTCAGCATCATGATGTTGTTGAGGCTCCCCATAGGATCCACGATAGTCCCGTCTCTCTCCTGTGTGAACAACAAAGTCAGACAGACACTTTAAGGCCCACAACAGTAGAAATCCACTGTTTATTTGAGGTAAAAGATGATGCCCAGAGCATACCCATGAAGTTATACAACAATTGACATCTGTTAAATGATTTGACAAGACTGTCAAGATAGCAACAATAGTTATATTTAGTCTTGTTTTCACATTAGTAGTAACCAGAAATAAGTTAAACTTGTTGAAATCCTAAACAGTGTGCCAGACAACTATTGGTTTCCAATATAGGCCCCTTTCCGTATTTGCTAAAATTGCGGCATGAGGGCAATGCACACTCAAATTGATTGCAGAAACACCTCCCTGCTAATGAGGAAAGCGCTAGTTATAGATGTAGTCTATCTGCCTGGAGCAAAAATGGTGAGCAAAGAATTTAGTTTTTCACAATGTATTCTGAATATTACAGCGCAAGATCAGGACTGCTACTGAAGGAAACTCACATTAAGCTCTGTGTCTATTCACCACTGTGGGGGAAAACTCAGGGGAGTTCTCATAGGCTGACAGCAAAAATAGCCTCCATTTACAGGTTGCTAATGAGTGCATTTCAAATTACTTTTGGATTCTAATTGAAAGGTTTGCTTGAATGTCCTGCTTAATATAATGTTTGTGTTATTGTCGCAAATCAACTGCTTTATACTTTTTTAAAAACACTTAAAATGCAATTTTGCGAACAGCCTGACAACGTGGGTTTGTCTACCAAGTGTTTGACAAATTGGACCATAACATAGACCTACTGTAGGATCCATAACTTCACCTAACAACAACATAGACCTACTGTAGGACCCATAACTTCACCTAACAACAACATAGACCTACTGTGGGACCCATAACTTCACCTAACAACAACATAGACCTACTGTAAGACCCATAACTTCCCCTAACAACAACATAGACCTACTGTAGGACACATAACTTCACCTAACAACAACATAGACCTAGGACTATAAATCATTTAATATTTCAGGTGAAACATGGAAACTAAACATGTCTTTTTTATGACATTTCATAACCTGATCACCAGATAATTTTGTAAATAATCCCACTAGGCTACTCTGTAATGTGTTGTCATTGTAAATGTCCTGAATAAAGGAAAACAGCTCTGTGTGTTGTACAATAGCCTATCCATCAAGGAACAGTTCTCTACACATTATGAGCTAAGTATCTCTGTGTGTTGTACAATCATGGAACAGGACCCATAACTTCACCTAACAACAAATATACCCAAGTCATGATGTTTGTTGCATGTCGTGATGTTTGTCATTTGACTGGCATTCAGAAAATGATTTCCTGGATCAGCTGATGATAGTTGAACATGTGACTGTAACTAAACAGCTACAGTATTAAGAATTATGTATAATTATTATTATTATGTCTAATTATTGAAGAACCACGTAAATGACAGTATCCATTTGGGTGTTGTCAATAAAGTTAAGGTGACTCTCAGTTAAAAACCATTGGATTTAGCAAACTCTGAAATTATTTGGGATTTCTGTGCCCATGAAAACTGTTTTCCCAGTGTAACATAAGGAGACACTAAATGTTACGTAGTTAGAGTGCATTT
>NW_019943279.1:276631-281764 GCF_002910315.2 Salvelinus sp. IW2-2015 | reverse complement strand
TTTACTACCGTGTCGTGTGTTTCTCCATCTGGATGTGGCGCAGATGAACAGCAAAACAGTGGTTTCAAAAAACAAAAAGCAACACCTCATGTCCACAAGCGCCCTCGTCCCCATTGTACCTACTGGTTGTATGTACTGACATTGTGACCTACTGTTTTATGTACTGACATTGCCTACTGTGGTGTGTATGTACTAATCAGTTTTGACTATGTGACCTTGTGTGTGTATTTATTGACATGTGACCTACTGGTGGCTATGTTTTGTACTACATTGTACCTCTGGTTGTTGTTGTGTACTGACATGTGACCGCTATGCGTGTTATGTACTGACATGTTGACCTACTGGTTGTATGTGACTGAATAGTGACCTACTGGTTGTATTGTACTGACATGTGACCTTAGTTGTATGTACTGACATGTGACCTACTTGTATTACTGACATGTGCCTACTGGTTGCTGTGTTTGTACTGACATGTGACCTACTGTTGTATGTTACCTGACATTGACCTACGGTTGTGTACTACATGTGACCTACTGTGTGTGTTGTACAGACATGTGACTACTGGTTGTGTTGTACTGACATGTGAACCTATGGTTGTTGTTTGTTGTACTGACATGGACCTACGTGGTTGCTGTGTGTATGTATCTGCATTGAGAGAGGTAATATCTGAGATAATCTATTTACAGTAGATTTAGGAGGCTTAAGTAGGTCTGTGAGGGTTAGTCTATATCAGTAGGTCTGTGAGGGTAGTCTATATACAGAGGTCTCGTGAGGGTAGTCTATATACAGTAGGTCTAGTGGGTGGTGTCTATATCAGTAGGTCTGTGAGGGTAGTCTAAATACAGTAGGTCTGTACGAGTCTATATACATCCATACACACAGGGCCCTGCTGTAGGTACTATACAGCATATGAGGGATAAACCCTTCGTTTCCTATTGATCTCCCATTAACCGTTCCTCTCATTACTGTAACCCCCACCAACACACACCAGCGATACTTCCACTAGCTCAGCAACATTCCCCTCCTCTCACTGTGTCCCAAATGGCACCCTATTCTCTATAGGGCACTACTAGGACTCTGGTCAAAAGTAGTACACTATATAGGGAATTGGGTGCCATTAGCAACCCACCCTCAGTCTCCACCTGGGTTAACAACACAAACCCTAATGGAGCCTACGGAACAACACAAAACCCCTCTCTCCCTTTTCTGTACAGCCTGTCAATCTCAATGACATCACAATCAGATTCTATAATTTGATCATCGATGCGGTAAAGGAGTCAATGGGATGCAGACGTTCCATTGACGGAATGCACGACTTCCATTGACCGGAATGCAGATGTTCCATTGACCGGAATGCAGACGTTCCATTGACGGAATGCAGACGTTCCATTGACCGGAATGAGCGTTCATGCCGGAATGCAGACGTTCCATTGCCGAATGCAGACGTTCCATTGACCGGAATGCAGACGTTTTCCATGACGTCAGACCGATTGACGGAATGCGACGTTCCATTGACCGGAATGCAGACTTCCATTGACGAATGCAGACGTTCCATTGACCGGAATGCAGACGTCCATTGACCGGAATGCAGACGTTCCATTGACGGAATGCAGACGTTCCATTGACCGGAATGCAGACGTTCCATTGACCAGATTGCAAGACCTTCCATTGACCAGAATGCAGACCTTCCATTGACCGGAATGCAGACGTTCCAATGACCGGAATGCAGACGTTCCATTGACCGGAATGCAGATAGTTCCATTGACCGGAATGTAGACGTTCCTCCCTCTTCTTCTCACCTATCATTTCCTAGTTTCTCCTGGCATCTTTCACTGTCTTTCCTCCTCTGTGGGACCCCATTCAATCCCCCTCGACAACTCATGCATCCCATCACACCAGCCCCTCAAACACAGCCCCAGTGAGAGATGGACAGGGGGATGAGAGAAAGAGAAGGACGAAAGGAGGTCCCAGGTTTCTGGAGAGGTACATGGGGGTCTGAGATGATACATGGGGTCTGAGATGACGCTGCCATCGCCCCCCTGACCTCCAGGCCCTAAGAGGCCAACTGTGAGCCTCTCTGAGAGGGAGAGTTGATGGGACCACCAAGCCAGAGAGGCTGAGGGACTCGGACAGAGCAGACTGTCTGAACAAGCCAGAGAGGGTGAGGGACTCAGGACAGAGCAGACTGTCTGAAAACAAGCCAGAGAGGCTGAGGGGACTCAGGACAGAGCAGATGTCTGAACAAGCCAGAGAGCTGAGGGGACTCAGGACAGAGCAGACTGTCTGAACAAGCAGAGAGCTGAGGGACTCAGGACAGAGCAGACTGTCTGAACAAGCCAGAGAGGTGAGGGGACTCAGACAGAGCAGACTGTCTGAACAGAGAGAAGGCTGAGGGGCTCAGGACAGAGCAGAGACTGTTGAACAAGCCAGAGGGTGAGGGACTCAGGACAGAGCAGACTGTCTGAACAAGCCAGAAGGCTGAGGGATCAGGACAGGCACGACTGTTCTGAACAAGCCAGAGGGCTGAGGGACTCGATGGACGCAGAGCAGACTGTCTGAACAAGCCAGAGAGGCTGAGGGACTCAGGACAGAGCAGACCTGTCTGAACAAGCCAGAGAGGCTGAGGGGACTCAGACAGAGCAGACTGTCTGAACAAGCCAGAGAGGCTGAGGGGACTCAGGACAGAGCAGACTGTCTGAACAAGCCAGAGAGGCTGAGGGATCAGGACAGGAAGCAGACTGTCTGAACAAGCCAGAGAGGCTGAGGGGACTCAGACAGAGCAGACTGTCAGAACAAGCCAGAGGGCTGAGGGACTCCAGACGAGCAGACGTCTGACAGCCAGAGAGGCTGAGGGGGAAACTCAGGCAGAGCAGACTGTCTGAACAAGCCAGAGAGGCTGAGAGGGGACTCAGGACAGAGCAGACTGTCTGAACAAGCCAGAGAGGCTGAGGGGACTCAGGACAGAGCAGACTGTCTGAACAAGCCAGAGAGGCTGGACAAGCCCAGAACGGAGCATCGCAACTGGAGTTTAGATAATGATGGTGAGGGTGATGAGGACCAGGGTGAAAACCAGGGTGAGAACCAGGAGGGGGGTCTGGCTCAGAGGGTGATCCAGAGCCTGAGTCAGGCCCTGGGGTGGATCAGGGAGGCGGAGGGGTACCTCATCCACCCAGACTATGATGCTCTGGAGGATGTCGTTGGATCCTGCACCTGATGGAGTAATGACTAGCAAGACTGCCAGGATCTCAGTTTAGCAAAGAATGATTGGTCAAAAGACTGCCACTTGAATTCAACAGCATAACTAATTGGTCTGATTTCTGCCACCCAACCAACCACATTATTAAATCAAATCTTCACGTGACTCTGAAACCATATGTTGTTTTATTTCCCTTGCTGTTTTTCTCACCAGATGTTGATTGTTAAGTTAATCTGTCCAGCGGTCCCAAGCWCATGACAGCACAATGTAGTCCTATGTCAGGGTTATGATAGCTCTATGTCATGTTTATGTAGCCTACCTGGGGTGARGTCCTGCACCAGTATGGGTGTCTGAGGTGTCAGGGTGAGTCCATGAGTGTTGAGGAGGGGGTCTCGTAGGATCTGGACGGTCAGTCTAACCGGGTAGRTGTTCTTCTGGTCCTGACCGCTAGACTCTCCCCCCGCAGCCGCCTTCCCATCTACCAGGATACGCTCTCTGATTGGGGTAGAGACCAGGTATCAGCCCGAATCAGAGGACAAGGTAGCAGACAATCAGAATTAAGGAACCATACAAATGGAGAAGATGTCATCCAATCAAAGGGGAGGACAACAGAAGGACAAGGTATCATCCAATCAAAAATATACAAGGAAACACTTCATCATAATAGTCTCCAACAGATGATGTCCAATATTGCCTTGAATAACCAGGTCTAGCCCAAACAAACCCATTACTAGCCCCCAGGCCTAACCCAAACAAACCCATTACTAGCCCCCAGGCCTAACCCAAACAAACCCATTACTAGCCCCCAGGCCTAACCCAAACAAACCCATTACTAGCCCCCAGGCCTACCCAAACAAACCCATTACTAGCCCCCAGGCTAACCCAAACAAACCCATTACTAGCCCCAGGCCTAACCCAAACAAACCCATTACTAAGCCCCCAGGCCTAACCCAAACAAAACCATTACTAGCCCCAGGTCTAACCCAAACAAACCATTTACACAAACCCATTACTAGCCCCCAGGCCTAGCCAAACAAACCCATTACTAGCCCCCAGGTCTAACCCAAACAAACCCATTACTAGCCCCCAGGCCTAACCCAAACAAAACCATTTACACAAACCCATTACTAGCCCCAGGCCTAACCCAAACAAAACCATTTACACAAACCCATTACTAGCCCCAGGCCTAACCCAAACAAAACCATTTACACAAACCCATTACTAGCCCCAGGCCTAACCCAAACAAAACCATTTACACAAACCATTACTAGCCCCAGGCCTAACCCAAACAAAACCATTTACACAAACCCATTACTAGCCCCCAGGCCTAACCCAAACAAAACCATTTAGACAAAACCATTACTAGCCTCCAGGCCTAACCCAAACAAAACCATTTAGACAAATCCATTACTAGCCCCCAGGCCTAACCCAAGCAAAACCATTTAGACAAACCCATACTAGCCTCCAGGCCTAACCCAAGCAAAACCATTTGACAAAACCATTACTAGTCCCCAGTCTAACCCAAACAAAACCATTTAGACAAACCCATTACTAGCCCCAGGCCTAACCCAAACAAAGCCATTACTAGCCTCCAGACCTAACCCAGACAAACCCATTACTAGCTCCCTGGCTACCCCAGTCAAACCCAAACTAGTCGGGCCTAATGCCAAAGCTAAGCCTGTTACGTGGCCGGCCTGGTTAGTACTAACCTGCTGCTGGAATCCCTGGAGCGTCGTAGCCATCGCCCACCACCTGCTCCACCCGACTGGTCCTGCGGGACGGGGAGCGGCTTCTGTCCCGCTCCTCCATTTAACTACAGACAGGGGTTAAAGGTCAGAGGCCAAGGAAGAGAGCAGGGGTTCAAATATAGATTAACATTGTGACTATTGTTCCATTGCCTCCATTAGAGATAGAGATATGAGATATAGAGATAATGC
>NW_019943279.1:266823-274020 GCF_002910315.2 Salvelinus sp. IW2-2015 | reverse complement strand
AAAACCGCCGCCAGTGAGAGATGGACAGGGGGATGAGAGAAAGGAGAAGGACGAAGAGGAGGTCCCAGGTTTCTGGAGAGGTACATGGGGTCTGAGATGATACATGGGGTCTGAGATGACGCTGCCATGCCCCCCTGACCCTCCAGGCCCTACAGAGCCAACTGTGCCTCTCCTGGAGGGGAGAGTTGGATGGGACCACCACCAGAGAGGCTGAGGGGACTCAGGACAGAGCAGACTGTCTGAACAAGCCAGAGAGGCTGAGGGGACTCAGGACAGAGCAGACTGTCTGAACAACCAGAGAGCTGAGGGACTCAGGACAGAGCAGAGTGTCTGAACAAGCCAGAGAGGCTAGGGACTCAGGACAGAGCAGACTGTCTGAACAAGCAGAAGAGGCTGAGGGGACTCAGGACAGAGCAGACTGTCTGAACAAGCCAGAGAGGCTGAGGGGACTCAGGACAGAGCAGCTGTCTGAACAAGCCAGAGAGGCTGAGGGGACTCAGGACAGAGCAGACTGTCTGAACAAGCCAGAGAGGCTGGGGGGACTCAGGACAGAGCAGACTGTCTGAACAAGCCAGAGAGGCTGAGGGGACTCAGGACAGAGCAGAGTGTCTGAACAAGCCAGAGAGGCTGAGGGACTCAGGACAGAGCAGACTGTCTGAACAAGCAGAGAGGCTGAGGGGACTCAGGACAGAGCAGACTGTCTGAACAAGCCAGAGAGGCTGAGGGGACTCAGGACAGAGCAGACTGTCTGAACAAGCCAGAGAGCTGAGGGGACTCAGGACAGAGCAGACTGTCTGAACAAGCCAGAGAGGCTGAGGGGACTCAGGACAGAGCAGACTGTCTGAACAAGCCAGAGAGGCTGAGGGGACTCAGGACAGAGCAGACTGTCTGAACAAGCCAGAGAGGCTGAGGGACTCAGGACAGAGCAGACTGTCTGAACAAGCCAGAGAGGCTGAGGGACTCAGGACAGAGCAGACTGTCTGAACAAGCCAGAGAGCTGAGGGACTCAGGACAGAGCAGACTGTCTGAACAAGCCAGAGAGGCTGGACAAGCCCAGAACGGAGCATCGCAACTGGAGTTTAGATAATGATGGTGAGGGTGATGAGGACCAGGGTGAAAACCAGGGTGAGAACCAGGAGGGGGGTCTGGCTCAGAGGGTGATCCAGAGCCTGAGTCAGGCCCTGGGGTGGATCAGGGGGCGGAGGGGTACCTCACTCACCCAGACTATGATGCTCTGGAGGATGTCGTTGGATCCTGCACCTGATGGAGTAATGACTAGCAAGACTGCCAGGATCTCAGTTTAGCAAGAAATGATTGGTCAAAAGACTGCCACTTGAATTCAACAGCATAACTAATTGGTCTGATTTCTGCCACCCAACCAACCACATTATTAAATCAAATCTTCACGTGACTCTGAAACCATATGTTGTTTTATTTCCCTTGCTGTTTTTCTCACCAGATGTTGATTGTTAAGTTAATCTGTCCAGCGGTCCCAAGCACATGACAGCACAATGTAGTCCTATGTCAGGGTTATGATAGCTCTATGTCATGTTTATGTAGCCTACCTGGGGTGACGTCCTGCACCAGTATGGGTGTCTGAGGTGTCAGGGTGAGTCCATGAGTGTTGAGGAGGGGGTCTCGTAGGATTGGAGGTCAGTCTAACCGGGTAGTTGTTCTTCTGGTCCTGACCGCTAGACTCTCCCGCAGCCGCCTTCCCATCTACCAGGATACGCTCTCTGATTGGGGTAGAGACCAGGTATCAGCCCGAATCAGAGGACAAGGTAGCAGACAATCAGAATTAAGGAACCATACAAATGGAGAAGATGTCATCCAATCAAAGGGGAGGAACACAGAAGGACAAGGTATCATCCAATCAAAAAATATCAAGGAAACACTTCATCAATAATGTCTCCAACAGATGATGTCCAATATTGCCTTGAATAACCAGGTCTAGCCCAAACAAACCCATTACTAGCCCCCAGGCCTAACCCAAACAAACCCATTACTAGCCCCCAGGCCTAACCCAAACAAACCATTACTAGCCCCAGGCCTAACCCAAACAAACCCATTACTAGCCCCCAGGCCTAGCCCAAACAAACCCATTACTAGCCCAGGCCTAACCAAACAAACCCATTACTAGCCCCCAGGCCTAACCCAAACAAACCCATTACTAGCCCCCAGGCCTAACCCAAACAAAACCATTACTAGCCCCCAGGTCTAACCCAAACAAAACCATTTACACAAACCCATTACTAGCCCCAGGCCTAGCCCAAACAAACCCATTACTAGCCCCCAGGTCTAACCCAAACAAACCCATTACTAGCCCCCAGGCCTAACCCAAACAAAACCATTTACACAAACCCTTACTAGCCCCAGGCCTAACCCAAACAAAACCATTTACACAAACCCATTACTAGCCCCCAGGCCTAACCCAAACAAAACCATTTACACAAACCCATTACTAGCCCCCGGCCTAACCCAAACAAACCATTTACACAAACCATTACTAGCCCCAGGCCTAACCCAAACAAAACCATTTACACAAACCCATTACTAGCCCCCAGGCCTAACCCAAACAAAACCATTTAGACAAACCATTACTAGCCTCCAGGCCTAACCCAAACAAAACCATTTAGACAAATCCATTACTAGCCCCCAGGCCTAACCCAAGCAAAACCATTTAGACAAACCCATTACTAGCCTCCAGGCCTAACCCAAGCAAAACCATTTAGACAAAACCATTACTAGTCCCCAGTCTATAACCCAAACAAAACCATTTAGACAAACCCATTACTAGCCCAGGCCTAACCAAACAAAGCCATTACTAGCCTCCAGACCTAACCCAGACAAACCCATTACTAGCTCCCTGCTAACCCAGTCAAACCCAAACTAGTCGGGCCTAATGCCAAAGCTAAGCCTGTTACGTGGCCGGCCTGGTTAGTACTAACCTGCTGCTGGAATCCCTGGAGCGTCGTAGCCATCGCCCCACCACCTGCTCCACCCGACTGGTCCTGCGGGAGGGGAGCGGCTTCTGTCCCGCTCCTCCATTTAACTACAGACAGGGGTTAAAGGTCAGAGGCCAAGGAAGAGAGCAGGGGTTCAAATATAGATTAACATTGTGACTATTGTTCCATTGCCTCCATTAGAGATAGAGATATGAGATATAGAGATATGCACGCAGAACTGTCATAACCTTCAATGAGCAACATTTCCTGTATGACCTAGGGATGTCTGACTGGGAGGGTGTGTCTCTCATCTCTGACTCAGACGCTTTAAATGTTGCACCTCTCTGTTTAACTCTGTTGCAGATCAGCATGCCCCATATAAAAAACCAAGGGTTAAAGACAGCTCTAATCCATGGTTCACGCATTAATCGTCTGAAAGATTTCATGAAAGAAACTTAGCTTGGGCTAAAGCTAAATTGACTGATTCTACCTCTTGACTGGCTCCTTCAGACATTTGAGAAAAGTATGACTTACTTTGGTTAAAAAAGCAAAGTCWACAAACGTTTTGAATTGTATATCAGAGAGTGGTGGAAATCCATCTCCATTGTGGAGTGATCAAATCAACAAAAACTCCACCCCATCTTTGCCCCAGTAGGTTGTGACAGTCAAAAATTACATTTGTGGAGATTTTAATAACCATTTTGCCTAAACTGGCCATCTATTTGACCTAATTGTTTCTGGAAAGGAAAAGGTGCAAATCGTGCTCACCATTAAACAATCTTAATTGGTGAGCGATGTGGTTTTGCGTGTTTTCCTTCGCAATGATGATTACACATTTTTAGGTTGCACCTGGACTCACGTTAGTTGAGCACACTCGACTTCTTTCCAAAGAATGGTTTCTGAAAAGTCCTTTATTCCATTTATTCTAAACAGATATTAGAGAATGATGCACTTCCAGCCACTCACTCTTRGTTTTAAATTAGACATTATTTATARCAATGATGTATTAAGTGACTTGCAAAAAATAGATGTAAACAAATCAACAGGATCTGATTCACTTGATCCCTTTCTACTGCAGCTTTCTGCCGTCCTCAACCATTGACCCATATGTTTTATTTAATTATCTCCCTGAGATCAGGAAGGCGGCGCATGTCCTCCCCTTTTACAAAAGTGGGGATCCTTCTGATCTAGATAACTTCCGGACAGTTTCTAAACTATCACTGGCACCTTTCAGCTAAGAACTTTTTTTAAACTTCAAACTACACACAGTGGCCAATTTAGTTACACCACCCTGTTCACAAAAATGGATRGCCTCTACAGACAGTGGCCAGTTTAGGTACATCACCCTGTTCACAAAAATGGATGGCTCCTACAGACAGTGACCCACGTGGCCGTGGCATACTAAATAAAGCAGGCAGACAGGCATTGAGGCATTCAGTTACTGTTCAATTGAACGTTAGAATGGTCAAAACGTGTGACCTAAGCAACTTTTAGCGTGGTATGACCACCGGTTCCAGGCACGGCAGTTCCAGTATCTCAGAAACGGCCGTCCTCCTGTGTTTTTCAAGCACGACAGTGTCTAGGGTTTACAGAGAATGGTGAGACAAACAAAATATATCCAGTCCTGTGGGCGAAAACATCTCGTTGGCGACATGGGTCGAAGGAAAATGGCAAGAATAGGCAGTCCACAAACGGATAAATAACGGTGCAGTACAACAGTCGGCGATACTTGTCACGGATGGGCTATTGCAGCAGACGACCACACCGGGCTCCACRACTATCAGCTACAAACAAGAAGAAGTGGCTCCTGCGGGCACGCCATCACCAACACTGGACAATTGAGGAATGGAAATACACTGCCTTGTCCGATGAATCCTGGTTCCTGTTGCGTCATGCTGATCCTGCCTGGGGTCAACGGTACAGGCTGGTGGTGATGGTGTAATGGTGCCTGGGGTCAACGGTACAGGCTGGTGGCAGTGGTGTAATGGTGCCTGGGGTCAACAGTACAGGCTGGGTGGCAGTGTGTAATGGTGCTGGGGTCAACAGTACAGCTGTGGCAGTGTGTGTATGGTGCCTGGGGTCAACAGTACAGGCTGGTGGTGATGGTGTATGGTGCCTGGGGTCAACAGTACAGGCTGGTGGCAGTGGTGTAATGGTGCCTGGGGTCAACAGTACAGGGCTGGTGGCGGTGGTGTAATGGTGCCTGGGGTCAACAGTACAGGCTGGTGGCGGTGGTGTAATGGTGCCTGGGGTCAACGGTACAGGCTGGTGAGTGGTGTAATGGTGCTGGGGTCACAGTACAGGCTGGTGGCGGTGGTGTAATGGTGCCTGGGGTCAACAGTACAGGCTGGTGGCGGTGGTGTAATGGTGCCTGGGGTCAACAGTACAGGCTGGTGGCGGTGGTGTAATGGTGCCTGGGGTCAACGTACAGGCTGGGTGGCGGTGGTGTAATGGTCCTGGGGTAACGGTACAGGCTGGTGGCGGTGGTGTAATGGTGCCTGGGGTCAACGGTAAGGCTGGTGGCGGTGGTGTAATGGTGCTGGGGTCAACAGTACAGGCTGGTGGCGGTGGTGTATGGTGCCTGGTGTCAACGGTACAGGCTGGTGGTGGTGGTGGTGTAATGGTGCCTGGGGTCAACGGTACAGGCTGGTGGCGGTGGTGTAATGGTGCTGGGGTCAACGGTACAGGCTGGTGCGGTGGTGTAATGGTGCCTGGGGTCAACGGTACAGGCTGGAGGCGGTGGTGTAATGGTGCCTGGGGTCAACGTACAGGCTGTGGCGTGGTGTAATGTGCCTGGGGTCAACGGTACAGGCTGGTGGCGGTGGTGTAATGGTGCTGGGGTCAACGGTACAGGCTGGTGGCGGTGGTGTAATGGTGCCTGGGGTCAACGGTACAGGCTGGTGGCGGTGGTGTAATGGTGCCTGGGGTCAACGGTACAGGCTGGTGGCGGTGGTGTAATGGTGCTTGGGGTCAACGGTCAAGGCTGGTGGCGGTGGTGTAATGGTGCCTGGGGTCAACGGTACAGGCTGGTGGGCGTGGTGTAATGGTGCCTGGGGTCAACGGTACAGGCTGGTGGCGGTGGTGTAATGGTGCTGGGGTCAAACGGTAGAGGCTGGTGGAAGTGGTGTAATGGTGTGGGGAACGTTTTCCTGGCACACGTTAGGTCCTTTGATACCAACTGAACAATGTTCTCCATGCCACAAAGAATGTCTCCATGCCACAAAGAATGTCTCCATGCCACAAAGAATGTCTCCATGCCACAAAGAATGTCTCCATGCCACAAAGACGTGTGCTAGGAAAACATTCCCCACACCATTACACCACTTCCACCGTCTGGTTATTCTATCTGGTTATTCTATCTGGTTATATCTGGTTATTATATCTGGTTATTATATCTGGTTATTATATCTGGTTATTCTATCTGGTTATTATATATTGTTGTTCTATCTAGTTATTATATATTGTTGTTCTATCTAGTTATTCCATCTTGTTGTTCTATCTTGTAGATTTATATTTTATTAATTTGATTTATTTTCTGTCCTCAGGGCACCATTGGAAATGAAACCTTGGTCTCAATTGGGCTCCTCTGAATAAATAAAAGTTCACACACACACACACACACACGCACACGCACACGCACACGCACACGCACACACACCCTTATATATTATTCAGTAGAGTGCCGTATGTGGTTTTGGGGGACCAGAGATGATGTCACTAGGGATTGTGATGCTCTAATTGGTCTGTAGACCAGACCGGCTGCGATTGGCTGATAATCTACATGTGGTGCGCATAATGTCAATTGATCTCAAATAATGTGGCTCCTAATTGCCAATCTCAGCTGTGGTGTCTCTTTTAAATGGGTCTCCAGTGGTTCAGTTGTGTGAGGAGGGAATCATCTCAAATGGATCCTGACAGACCATGTRGGACATGTGGTTGTAATGGATAGTGGTTCCGTCCCAAATGGCACCCTATTCCAATGGTTGGCCTGGCAACCCTTAAACCTCCCCGGCAACAGAAAGAAAACATGGGTGGGTGAGTGGGTGAGTGAGTGAATCAAAAATGGATGGTTGGATGAATTATGAAGACAGTAGCATGTTTCTAAGGCCCTGGTCATAAATAGTGTCCTATATATATATGGTGCCATTTGGGACACAGACTAGTTCTGAGACGCCCAGCTGGTAGGAAACAGATATTACGATGATTCGGAAACACACATTATGAGATAGGGGCATTACACCATCCATTAGAC
>NW_019943279.1:252247-264726 GCF_002910315.2 Salvelinus sp. IW2-2015 | reverse complement strand
AGAGATACATATTTCCCACAGATTACACAGATCCATACAGAATTTGAAAACAAATCCAATTTTGATAAACTCCCATAATCTATTGGGTGAAATACCAGTGTGCATCACAGCCAGCAGGATGTTTGACCTGTTGCCACAAGAAAAGGGCAACCAGTGAAGAACAAATGCAATTGTATAAACCCATATTAATTTATTTTCCCTTTTCCTTTAACTATTTACACATTGAATACAACAACTGCATATAGACTAATATGATAAAGATAATATGTAATATGATATTTGAAATGGGTTTGTTATTTTGGAACTTTTGTATTGTAATATCTACTGTTCACTTTTTATTGTTATTTTCACTTTTGTTAATTATCTATTGCACTTGCTTTGGCAATGTTAATATATGTTTCCCATGCCAATAAAGCCCTTTAAATTGAATTGTGAATTGAGAGAAAGAGAAGAGAGAGAGAGAGACAAGAGAGAGAGAGACAGAGAAGAGAGAGAGAGAGAGAGAGAGAGAGAGAGAATGACACAAACAGACAGAAGAGAAAGCAGTGTCTCCAGAGACTGTGTTGTCTACTATGAGTCATGGTCACATTAGCCCTCAATCTGTCCGTCTGTCTGTTTTGGTTTGTCCATCTCAAGTTACACACACACACACACACACATCACACACACACACACACACACAACACACACACACACACACACACACACCACACACACACACACACACCACACACACACACACACACAGGAAGGGGGAACGATCTCTATAGGTGCAGGAACCAATCCAGACCAAAGTGAACCTTACTGAATCACACCAGGGCCTGTCATCACAAAGCATTTCAGAGTAGGACTGTTGATCTAGGATCAGGTCTCCCTGTCCATGTTGTAATCTCATTCATTCTGATCTAGATCAGGTCTCCCCCTGTCCATGTTGTAATCTCATTCATTCTGATCTAGGATCAGGTCTCCCCTGTCCATGTTGTAATCTCATTCATTTCTGATCTAGGATCAGGTCTCCCCTGTCCATGTTTGTAATCTCTTCATTCTGATCTAGGATCAGGTCTCCCCTTGTCCATGTTGTAATCTCAATTCATTCTGATCTAGGATCAGGTCTCCCTGTCCATGTTGTAAATCTCATTCATTCCGATCTAGGATCAAGGTCTCCCCCTGTCCATGTGTAATCTCATTCATTCTGATCTAGATCAGGTCTCCTGCCATGTGTATCTCATCACGATGTTACAAGTCAAACTGATCCTAGACCAGCCACTCCTACTCTGAGACTTTGTGACTACAGGCCAGACCTAAACCGAACCTACTAGGTTAGACCAGAACTAACAGAACCAGACCAGGCTAGACAGACTAACAGAACAAGACCAAGGCCCAGACCTAACAGAACCTTACCAGGCTAGACCAGACTAGCAGAAACCAGACACAGACTACGACCAGGATAAAACCTGAAACAATGACACTTTCACACCCTGATCTGTTTCACCTGTCTTTGTGTTTGTTTCCCCCCACCAGGTGTCTCCCATCTCCCTCATTATCCCAGTGTATTTATGCCTGTGTTTTCTGTTTGTCTGTTGTCATTTGTCTGTCAGTCAGGTGCTTCCCATTTTCCTGTTTTCAAGCGTTGTTTCCCGGTTCTTGACCATTCCGGCTTCCAGAACCGACTGGGCTACTGTTCTATCATGGGTTGGAGCCCGTTCTGCCTTCCCTGACCGACTGGGCTACTGGTTCTATCATGGGGTTGGAGCCCGTTCTGCCTTCCTGACCGACTGGGCTACTGGTTCTATCATGGGTTGGAGCCCGTTCTGCCATGGTCATTGTCTTAAGTCGGCCCAGCCCTGGCCTGGGACGTCTTCTTGCAGGCTTGAGAGAAGCTCTCGGATCTCTCGCCAATTCCCGCGCGAAGTACCTGGACCTCCGGGAAGTCTTTAACGAGGCCTGCGCTACGTCTCTCCTCCGCATCGACCCTACGACTGCGCCCTTGACTTTCTCCTGGGCGCTACACCCCTGGGGGGCTTTACTCCTGGAGACAAAGGCTGTGGAGGAGAACATTCAGAACTCTCTCGCTGCAGGGAGTATTCGTCCATCGGCCTCTCCGCCGCACAGGGTTGTTCTTTGTGGAGAAGGAACAAAACCCTGTATCGACTACAGGGGCCTTAATGACATCACGGTTCAAAACGTCACCCTCTACCACTCATCTCCTCGGCTTTCAAACCTCTTTATGGAGCGACCATATTCTCATGGACCATATTCTCATGGACCATATTCTCATGGACCATATTCATCATATGGACCATAATCTCATGGACATATCTCATGGAACCCATATCTTCATGGACCATATTCTCATGGACCATATTCTCATGACCATCATCTCATGGATATCTTCATGGACCATATTCTCATGGACCATATCTTCATGGACCATATCGTCATGGACCAATATTCTCATGGACCATATCCTCATGGAGAACCATATCCCTCATGGACCATATTCTCATGGAGCGACCATATCTTCATGGAGAGACCATATTCTCATGGAGAGACCATATTCTCATGGACCATATTCTCAATGGAGCGACCATATCTTATGGAGAGACATAATTCTCATGGAGAGACCATATTCTCATGGAGAGACCATATTCTCATGGAGAGACCATATTCTCATGGACCATATTCTCATGGACCATATTCTCATGGAGAGACCATATTCTCATGGCGACATATTCTCATGGAGAACCATATTCTCAATGGAGCGACCATATCTTCATGGAGAGACCATATTCTCATGGAGAGACCATATTCTCATGGAGAGACCATATTCTCATGGACCAATTCTCATGGACATAATGTCTCATGGAGAGACCATATTCTCATGGAGAGACCATATTCTCATGGACCATATTCTCATGGACCATATTCTCATGGACATATTCCATATTCTCATGGAACCATATTCTCATGGACCCATATTCTCATGGACCTATGACCATATTCTCATGGACCATATTCTCTAAGTTGGACCTTCGGAACGGCCTACCATCTTGTTCGGGTACGGGAGGGAGATGAGTGTAAAACAGACTTTAACACAGCTAGCGGGCACTATGAGTATTTAGTTATGCCATTTGGATAAAAACGGTTAAACCGTCACCCTGACTGACCAGCGCTGCTGTGGTGTTCTAGGTCCTGGTCAACATTGTGCTCTGGGACATGCTGAACTGGTTCGTGTTTGTCTACCTCCACGACATCCTTTTCTTTTACCGTTCAGCTCAAGAACACATCCAACAAGCCCTTCAGCTTACCAAGAGATCTCGGACCTCAAACGTTCTCTGGCCCCCATCATAATCTATCCGGACCCGTCCCGTCAGTTTGTGGTGGAGGTCAACGCCTCGGATGTCGGAGTGGGGACCGTCCTGTCCCAGCGTTCTGCCACGGACCAAAATCTGCTCCCCTGCGCTTTCCTCTCCCTGCTGAGAGGAACTATGATGTGGGAAATCGACAACTCGTCGCCGTCAAGATGGCGTTGGAGGAGTGGAGGCCCTGGTTGGAGGGGCGGAACACCCATTCTTAGTGTGGCCTGACCATAATAATCTGGAATATCTCCGCATCGCCAAGCGCCTCAACTCAAGGCAGGCTCGATGGGCCCTGTTATTCACCCGTTTCAATTTCACTTTCTCCTACTGCCGGGGGTCCAAGAAGCCTGACGCACTCTCACGGTTGTATTGCTCCGCTGCTACTCTGTCTGACCCCGAGACCTTCCAACCGCCCATTTTATTCCCCTTCCCAAGTTACCCTCAACCAAGGAGACGGCTCAGCTCATGGTGCAGCACGTCTTCCGGATCCATGGACTTCCGGTTGAAATGGTCTCCGATCGTTGTCCCCACTTCTGGTTCTGGAAGGCGTTCTGCACCCTCATTGGGTTGTCAGCCAGCCTGTCTTCTGGTTTCCACCCCACATCTAACGGACAGTCAGAGCGAGCCAATCAGGACCTGGCGACAGCCATTCATTGCCTCGTCTCCGCCAACCCCACCACATGGAGCTAGCAACTTGAACTTGACCTGCACTGTTGGTTAAGGGCTTGTAAGTAAGCATTTCACGGTAAGCTCTACACTTGTTGTATTCGCTGCATGTGACAAAGTTTGATTTGTTTGGGTGGAATACGCCCACAACAGCCTTCCCTGCTCGGCTACTGGTCTCTCACCCTTCGAGTGTCCCTTGGGATATCAGCCCCCGCTCTTCCCCGAGCAAGAGGAGGAAGTCAGCCATCCCTCTGCCCAGATGTTCATCCGCTGCTGTCTCCGTACCTGGAAGAGAGATTATGTATACAGTGTTATGTCCATACATTCTGATAAATAGACAACAATGAGATTGAGATACCAGTGTTCTGTCATAACTTCTGATAACTAGACAAATGAGATTAGATACACGTGGTTGTCATACATTCTGATAATCTAGACAACAATGAGATTAAGTACATGTCTGTATTCATTTTGATAATAGACCAATGAGAATTAGATACCAGTGTTCTGTCTGACATTCTGATGAATGACAACAATGAAGATAGATACAGTGTTCCTGTCTATCATTCGGATAACTAGACAAATGAAGATTATGATACCAAGTGGGTTCTGTTATACTTCGATGAATAGACAAACAATGAGTTAGATACCAGTGTCTGTTTTATCATTCTGATAATAGACAAAATGAGATTAGATACAGTGGTTCTGTCATACATTCTGATAATAGACATAATCGATCGTGTGTCTATTCAATATGACAACAAGCAGTGTAATCATGTTGTATACATTCTGATACTTAGTAATGAGATTGAAAGTGTTTTGTCTAACATTCTGATACGATAGACAACAGTGAGATTAGAGATACGAGTGTTCTGTCATCATTCTGATAACTAGAAACAATGAGATTGAATCAGTGGTTCTGATTCATTACATTTACTGATAATAGACAAATGAGTATTAGATACCAGTGGTTCTGTCATACATTCTGCTGATAATAGACAACAATGAGATTAGATACTCAGTGCTCTGTCTTACATTCTGATAAATAGACAACAATGAGATTAGATATAGTGTTGTGTTCATACATTCTGATAATAGACAAATGAGATTAGATAACCAGTGTTCTGTATACATTCTGATAATAGACAACAATGAGATTAGACAGATAGATATATTCTGTATACCATTCTGATAATATGACAACAATGGAGATTTAGATACCAGTGTTTCTGTATACATTCTGATAATAGAGACAATGAGATTTAGTAAGTGTTCTGTCATACATTCTGATAAATAGACATCAATTGAGATTAGATACAGTAGATTTGTATAATATCTGATAATAGACACAAGAGAATTGAGAACAGTGTTCTGTCATACATTCTGATAACTAAGACAAATGAGATTAGATACATGTTCTGTCAAGTATTCTGATAAATGAAAAATGAGATTAGATACCAGTGTCTGTCATTACATCTGATAATAGACACAATGAGATTAGAACTTCAGTGTTCTGTCATACATTCTGATGAATACGACAACATGGAGATTAGATACCGAGTGTTCTGTCATACATTCTGATAATCAGACAATAGTTGAGATTAGATACCAGTGTCTGTATAACATTCTGATAAACTAGACAATGAGTTAGATTACCAGTGTTCTGTCATATACATTCTGATAATAGACAACAATGAGATTAGATACCAGTGTTCTTGTTACTATTCTGCTATAAATAGACAAAATGAGATTAGATACCAGGGTGTTGTCTACATTCTGATAAACATAGACAACAATGAGATTAGATACCAGTGTTCGTCATACATTTGATAAATAGACAACATGGAGATTAGATACCAGTGTTTGTCATACATTTGATATGGAACAACAATGGATTAGATACCAGGTGTTATATGTATACATTCTGATAACTAAATAGACAATGAGATTAGATTCAGTGTTCTGTCATACATTCTGATAATGACACAATGAGATTAGATACCAGTGTTTGTCAATCATTCTGATGAATAGACAACAGTGAGATTAGATACAGTGTTTGCTTCATTCTGATAAATAGACAACAATGAGATTAGATACCAAGTGTTTGTCATATATTCTTTGAAATAGACAACAATGAGATTAGATACAGTGTCTGGTCATTACATTCTGATAAATAGACAATGGAGATTAGATTACCTAGTGTTCTGTCATAGATTCGTGATAATAGAAACTAATGAGATTAGATGAACAAGTTGTTCTGTTCATACATTCTGATAAGACAACAATGAGATTAGATACGTGTTCTGTTTCATACTTTCTGATAAATAGACAACAATGAGATTAGATACAAGTGTTCTGTCATAGCATTTGATATCAGAGCAACTGAGATTAGATACAGTGTCTGTCATAACATTCTGATAATAAGACAACAATGAGATTAGTTACAGTTGTTCTGTTCATAACATTTGCATAATGAACACAAATGAGATTAAGATACCAGTGTTCTGTTTACATTCTGAATAATAGACAACAATGAGATTAGATACCAGTGTTTGTCATACATTCTGATAAATAGACAATGAGATTAGATACGTGTGTTCTGTCATACATTCTGGATAACTAGACAACAATGAGATTAGATACCAGTGTTCTGTCATAAGTTCTTTGATAATAGACAATGAGATTAGATAACCGTGTTCTGTTACATTCGATACTAGACACAATGAGATTAGATACCAGTGTTCTGTCATACATTTGAATACTAGACAATGAGATTAGATACAAGTGTTCTGTATACATTCTGATGAATAGACAACATGAGTTAGTCAGTGTTCTGTCATACATTCTGAATGACAACAATGAGATTAGATCAGCAGTGTTCTGTCATACATGATAACTAGGACAACATGAGATTAGATACCAGTGTTCTGTCATACTTCTGATAAATAGACAACATGAGATTAGATACCAGTTGTTTTGTCAACATCTGAAATCGGAGCACAATGAGATTAGATACAGTGTTTTGTCTTACTTCTGATAATTAGACAAAAATGAGATTAGATACCAGTGTTCTGTCATAATTCTGATAATTAGACAACAATGAGATTAGATACAGTGTCTGTCTATACATTCTGATAACTAGACAACAATGAGATTAGATACCAGTGTTCTGTATACATTCTGATAACTAGACAAAATGAGATTAGATACCAGTGTTCTGTCATTACATTTGATATAGAACAATTGAAGATTAGATACAGTGTCTGTCTACATTCTGATAATATAAGACAACAATGAGATTAGATAGCAGTGTTCTGTATATTTCTGATAATAGACAACAATGAGATTAGATCAGTGCTTCTGGTCATGACATTTCTGATATAGACAACAATGAGATTAGATACCAGTGTTCTGTCATATTTGATAACTAGACAACAATGAGATTAGATACAGTGTTCTGTATTTAACATTTCTGATAATAGACAACAATGAGATTAGATACCAGTGTTCTGTCACATACATTTCTGATAATAGACAATGTGAGATTAGATACCAGTGTTTGGTCATACTTCTGATAAACTAGACAAATGAGATTAGATACCAGTGTTTTGTTCATACATTCTGAATAATAGACAACAATGAATTAGATACCAGTGTTCTGTCATACATTCTGATAAATAGACACAATGAGATTAGATACCAGTGTGCCTGTCATACATTCTGATACTAGAACAGCAATGGATTAGATACCGTGTTCTGTCTACTTTGATTGAACAACAATGAGATTAGATACCAGTGTTCTGTCATACATTCTTATAAATAGACAACATGAGATTTAGATACCAGTGTTCTGTCTTACATTCTGATAATGACAATGAGATTAGATACAAGTGTTCTGTAAACATTCTGATAATAGACAACAATGAGAATTAGATACCAGTGTTCTGTCACATTCTGATAATAGACATGGATTAGATAGCCAGTGTTTCTGTCATACATTCTGATAACTAGACAACTGAGATTAGTACCAGTGTTCTGATACATCTGATAATAGACCAAGAGAGTTAGATACAGTGTTCTGTATCCATTCTGATAAATAGACAAAATGAGATTAGATACCAGTGTTCTGTATACCATTCTGATAATAGACAAATGAGATTAGATAACGCTGTTCTGTCTATACATTCTGGATATAGACACAATGAGATTGATACCAGTGTTACTGTCATACATTCTGATTAACTAGACAACAATGAGATTAGATACAGGTGTTCTGTCATATCATTCTGTAACTAAGAACAACAGATGAGATTAGATACATGTTCTGTCTACATTCTGATAATAGACACACTGAGATTAGATACCAGTGTTCTGTCATACATTCTGAATAACTAGACAATGAGATTAGATACAGTGTTCTGTCTATACATTCTGATGAATAGACAACAATGAGAATTAGATTACCAGTGTTCTGTATACATTCTGATAACTAGACAAAATGAGTTAGATACCAGTGTTGTCATACTTCTGATAACTAGACAAACAATGAGAATTTAGATACCAGTGTTTGTCATACATTCTGATAAATAGACAACAATGAGATTTAGATACCAGTGTTCTGTCATACAATTCTGATAACTAGCAACAATGAGATTAGATACAGTGTTCTGTCATACATTCTGATAACTAGACATCGAGATTAGATAGCAGTGTTTGTATACATTCTTGATAATAGACAACAATGAGATTAGATACCAGTGTTCTGTCTTAACATTCTGATAATAGAACAATGAGATTAGATACCAGTGTTCTGTCATACATTCTGATAAATAGACAAGCATGAGATTAGAACCAGTGTATTCTGTCATACATTCTGATAAATGACAATGAGATTAGATACCAGTGTTCTGTCATTACATTCTGATAATAACACAGATGGATTAGATACCAGTGTTTCTGTCATACATTCTGATAATAGACACAATGAGATTAGATACAGTGTTCTGTCATACATTCTGTAATAAATAGACACGAATTGGAGATTTAGATACAGTGTTCTGTCATTACATTCTGATAATAGACATGAGATTAGATACCAGTGTTCTGTCATACATTCTGATAATATAGACAACAATGAGATTTAGATAATCGAGTGTTCTGTACACTTCTGATAACTGACGACAATGAGTTAGATACAGTGTTCTGTCATACATTTTGATATAATAGAACAATTTGAGATTTGATACCAGTGTTTGTCTACATTTCTATGATAATAGGATCAGAGTGAGGATTAGATACCAGTGTTCTGTCATAATTCTGATAACTAGACAACAATGAGATTAGATACAGTGTTCTGTCTACATTCTGATACTGAATAGACAACAATTGAGATTAGATACCAGTGATTCTGTCACATTCTGATAAATAGACACAGATGCGAGATTAGAATACCAGTGTTTCGGTCTACATTTGATAACTAGAACAATGAGATTAGATACCAGTGTTTCTGTCATACTTTCTGATAATAGACAAAAACAATGAGATTGAGATACCAGTGTTCTGTCATACATTTGATAATAGACAACAATGTAGATTAGATACAGTGTTCTGGGTCATAACTTCTATAACCTGACACAATGAGATTAGATACTAGTGTTCTGTCATTACATTTGATAACTAGACACACATTGAGATTAGATACAGTGTTCTGTCATTACATTTCTGATATAGACAACAATGAGATTAGATACAGTGTCGTGTCTATCATTCTGAATAACTAGACCAATGAGATTAGAATACAGTGTTCTGTTCATAGCATTCTGATGAAATAGACAACAATGGGAGATTAGATTAACAGTGTTCTGTCATACAATTTTGAATACACTGCAACAAATGAGATTAAGTACTCAGTGTTGACTGTCATACTTCTGATAATAGACAAAATGTAGATATATAGATACAGTGTTTGATACTACATTTCTGATAAATGAAACACATGAGATTAGATCCAGTGTTTAGTCATACATTCCTAGACTAAAGACAACAATGAGATTAGATACCAGTTTCTTCACTACATTTGGATAAATACAAAATGAGATTAGAAACAGTGTTCTGTCATACATTACTGATTAATAGGAACAAACAATGAGACTTAGAGTACCGAGTGTTCTGTCATGACATGTCCTGATCGAACACAACGAATGAGATTACGATCCAGTGTTCTGTCATAATTTCTGATAATCAGACAAAATGAGATTAGATACAGTGTTCTGTATAACATTCTGATAACTAGCAGCAATGAGATTAGATACCAGTGTTCCTGTAGGATCTGCTGAATCAATGAATAGTACATTCTCAACATCTGAGACAACAACCTGGATTAGAATCCAGTTTCCTGTCTACATTCTGATAACTAGACGCAATGAGATTAGATCCAGTGTTCTGTATACATTCTGATAATAGACAATGAGATTAGATACAGTGTTTCTGTCATACATTCTGATAATAGGACACACATGAAGATTAGAGTACCAGTGTTTGTCATAACTCTGATTGAAATAGACAGAATGAGAGTTAGATAGCCAGTGTTTCTGTTCCACTACATTCTGATAAATAGACAAATGAGATTAAGGATACAGGTTCTGTCATACATTCATGATAATAGACAACATAGAATTAAGATACCGTGTTCTGTAGTACATTCTGACTAATAGGACAACTGAGATTAGCATACCAAGTGTTCTGTCTACATTGATAGACATAGACAACAATAGAGATTAGATACCAGTGTTTCTGGGGGTCACATCTATCTGATAATAGACAACCTGAGATTAGATACAGTGTTCTGTCATACATTCTGATGAATAGAACAATGAGATTAGTATACAGTGTTCTGTCTACATTCTGATAAATAGACAAATGAGATTAGATACCATGGGTTTCTGTCAATACATTCTGATGAATAGTACAACATGAGTTAGATACCAGTGTTCTGTCATACTTCTATAATACAAAAAGTTAGGATACAGTGTTCTAATACATTGAACTAATGACAACAATGAGATTAGATACAGTTCTGTATATGATACAGATAAATTGTCAGTGTTCGTATACATTCTGAATAAATAGACAAACAATGAGATTAGATACCAGTGTTCTGTCCGACTATTACTTCCTGTAATAGACAACGTGAGGATTAAGATACAGGTTCTGTCATACATTTCTGATAACTAGACAATCAGTGAATTAGATACAGTTGTTTCGTCATACATTTGATAACTATGGAACAAGAGATTAGATACAGGTGTTCTGTCTACATTCTGATAATAGACAACAGTGGAGATTAGATACGTGGTTCTGTCATACATTCTGATAACTAGACAACAATGAGATTGAGATACCAGCGGTTCTGTACATACATCTTATTGATAACTAAGACAAAATGAGATTAGATACCAGTGTTCTGTCATACATTCTGATGAACTAGACAACAATGAGATTAGATACCAGGTGGTTCTCAGTCATACCATTTCTGATAATAGACAACTAATGAGTTAGATACCAGTGTTTCTGTCATACATTCTGGATAGAATAAGACAAACATGGATCACTTAGGAAGTCCAAATGCAAAGCCGTTCATTAGAGATATTTATTAATGAGAAGGACTAGAATGTGATTGGTTTACAATATGTTTGTCGAGATGCGGTGTTTAGTGTTTGCATAGCATGAAACCTCACTTCAGTGTTGTTTCTATCTAACTTTTGGAAGACGACAAATTTTGCCAATACTCATTATACAATGGTGGATAGTTAGCATCAATTTGCTGGTGTCTATCCACTAGGATATGACTGCATGTATTATAAGCAAAGGGGCAGGTCGGTGGCAGAGCAGAGGTTTGTAGGTCAGAGTCAGAGTCAGGCAGGTAAGGCAGGCAGAAAGCTAGAGTCAGGGCTGATATGGTCAGAACGAGGAAACTTGGTGAAAAACACTTTGAGAACAACAGAGAAACAGGAATTCACGACTGGTAAAAACTGACAAGACAAACGCCTTGCAACAGACGAACACAGAAACAGGGCAGAGGTTTAATCCGCAGACACATGAAAGTGGGATGCTATACTGGATAGCGGCTGCGTTGCACACGGAACAGCAGTTATTTAGAGATGGCCAAGTATTAGAGATGGGCAAGCGGCGATGAAACGAAGAAAGTTTACCGGGAGTCACCCGGAGGGGCAGGTCGAGGAGACAAGCCAAACCTCTGCTGAGCGATAAGCAGGGAGCAGGGAGAGCCATTACCTCTGCTGAGCCGATAGCAGGGAGCAGGCCATTACCTCTGCTGAGCCGATACGCAGGGGCAGGAGAGCAGCCATACCCTCTGGCTGAGCCGATAGCAGGCGAGCAGTGGTCCCGGTGCGATCGGATCTGGATAGTGGTCTTCAAGCAGCTCGGGCCCGGGCT
>NW_019943279.1:243118-250415 GCF_002910315.2 Salvelinus sp. IW2-2015 | reverse complement strand
GTGTGTGTGTGCGTGTGTGCGTGCGTGTGTGTGTGCTCACCGTCCCTGCTGGCAGGCCCTCTCCCTCTTGTCATCACACTTGTTACATTCACTGAAGTAGAGCAGGATGAACATGTCCAACATAACCCACACCAGGGAGGTGGCCTACCCACCTTACAGTAGGCCAAACCTCCGCATTCGCTACAGAGAGCAGAGAAGAGAGCACTGAGAGAGGAGAGAGAGAGAGAGAGAGAAGAGAGAGAGCGAGAGAGAGAGAGAGAGAGAGAGAGAGAGAGAGAGAGAGAAGAGAGAGAGAGAGAGAGAGAGAGAGAGAGAGAGAGAGAGAGAGAGAGAGAGAGAGAGAGAGAGAGAGAGAGAGAGAACAGAGAGACAGAGAGAGAGAGAGAGAGACAGAGAGAGGACAGAGAGAGAGAGAGAGAGAGAGACAGGAGAGAGGAGAGCGAGGAGAAGGAGGAAGAGAGAAGGGAGAGAGGAGAGAGGAGAGAGAGAGGAGAGAGGAGAGAGAGAGGAGAGAGAGAGAGAGGAGGAGAGAGGAGAGAGAGAAGAGACGAAAGACAGAAGAGGAGAGAGAGAGAGAGAGAGATGAGAGAGAGGAGAGAGGAGAGAGGAGAGAGAGGTTAACTTTCTCATTATGTTACAGAGAGAAAAGGCTAGTCACAAACTGCACAATCACACACCTTACACCTTAGAAAAAAGGTGCTATCTAGAACCTAAAATGGTTCTTCGGCTGTCCCCATAGGAGAACCCTTTGAAGAAACATTTTTGGTTCCTAGGTAAAACCTTTTGGTTTCCAGGTGAACCCTTCTGGGTTCCATGAAGAACCTTTTCCACAGAGGGTTCTACATGGGGACAGCTGAACCACCATTTTGGAACCTTTTTTTCTAAGAGTGGATCAATTGAAGCTCTCTGTCTCGTATCTCTCCGCGTCTCTCCTCCTTTCTTCTGCTGGCCCAAACACACCCTGTCCTAACCACCTGTCCTCTCCCTCTCTCATCTCTTATCTGCCGTGTGGTTCTCAGTTCACTCTCTAGAGGTCACGTCTACATTTTAAGAAACAGCCCAAAACCAGCACAGTATTCCTCTCTCCCACTTCCTGTGTGTGTGTTCATGTGACTCGCGACAGCATCGGTGCTGTCTAAGTCTGGAGTCCAACACCCTCAGTCTCTCTCTTACACACGCACGCACACACGCAAGCAACCTACCAAGTGCATTTAAGAAGCTAAACCCCCTGCACACACAACAGCATGCAGGCAAGAACAAACACAGATACACACACAACACATGCGCAGCCTACCCACAGCCACACCTGAACACACACAGGGCGTGATGGTAATTGCTTGTTTCTTTGGGTAGCCAGCACCCGTCAGACACAACACATTCATAAAAATCCTTCCTCTGTTCCTTCTCTCACCTTGTCCCCCCCCCTCTCTCTCCTTCTCTATCTCTTCTACCTTGTCCCCCCTCCCTCTCTCTCTCTTCTCTCTCTCTCTCTCTCTCTCTCTCTCTCTCACTCCTACCTTGTTCCCCCTCTCTCTTCCCTCTCTCTTTCTCTCTATCGTCTACCTTGTCCCCCCCTCTCTCACTCCTACCTTGTTCCCTCTCTCTCTCCCTCTCTCTTTCTCTCTATCGTCTACCTTGTCCCCCCCCTCTCTACTCCCTATTGTTCCCCCTCTAATCCTTCTATCTCCTCTCTAACTGTGCAGTGATCTCCTCTCTCTTTCTCTCTCCTCTCTAACTGTGCTGTGCTCTCCTCTCCCTCTCTCCTCTCTAACTGTGCAGTGCTCTCTCTCTCTGTCTCTCTCCTCTCTACTGTGCAGTGCTCTCCTCTCTTGTCTCTTCTCTCCTCTAACTGTGCAGTGCTTCTCCTCTCTCTGTCTCTTCTCTCTCTAACTGTCTGTGTCTCTCCTCTCTGTCTCTCTCCTCTCTAACCTGTGCTGAGTGCTCTCCACTCTGTCTCTCTTCCTCTCTCTAACTGTGCAGTGATCTCCTCTTCTTTTTCTCTCTCATCTCTAACTGTGCAGTGATCTCCTCCTCTTTTCTCTCTCCTCTCTAACTGTGCAGTGATCTCCTCTCTCTGCTCTTCTCCTCTCTAACTGTGCAGTGATCTCCTCCTCTCTTTTCTTCCTCTCTAACTGTGCAGATCTCCTCTCTCTTTCTCTCTCCTCTAACTGTGCAGTGTTCTCCTCTCTCTGTCTCTCTCCTCTCTAACTGTGCAGTGATCTCCTCTCTCTTTCTCTCCTCTCTAACTGTGCTGTGCTCTCTCTCAATTCAATTCAATTAATTCAAGGGGCTTTATTGGCATGGGAAACATGTGTTAACATTGCAAAGCAAGTGAGGTAGACAATACACAAGTGAAACAAACAATACAAATTAACAGTAAACATTACCCATACAGAAGTTTCAAAACAATAAAGACATTACAAATGTCATATTATATATATACAGTGTTGTAACAATGTACAATGGTTAAAGCACACAAGTTAAATAAAATAAACATAAATATGGGTTGTATTTACAATGGTGTTTGTTCTTCACTGGTTGCCCTTTTCTTGGTGGCAACAGGTCACAAATCTTGCTGCTGTGATGGCAACTGTGGAATTTCCACCAGTAGATATGGGAGTTTATCAAAATTGGATTTGTTTTCGATTCTTTGTGGATCTGTGTAATCTGAGGGAAATATGTGTCCTAATATGGTCCTACATTGGGCAGGAGGTTAGGAAGTGCGACTCAGTTTCCACCTCATTTTGTGGGCAGTGAGCACATAGCCTGTCTTCTCTTGAGAGCCATGTCTGCCTACGGCGGCCTTTCTCAATAGCAAGGCTATGCTCACTGAGTCTGTACATAGTCAAAGCTTTCCTTAAGTTTGGGTCAGTCACAGTGGTCAGTATTCTGCCACTGTGTACTCTCTGTTTAGGGCCAAATAGCATTCTAGTTTGCTCTGTTTTTTTGTTAATTCTTTCCAATGTGTCAAGTAATTATCTTTTTGTTTTCTCATGATTTGGTTGGGTCTAATTGTGCTGTTGTCCTGGGGCTCTGTGGGGTGTGTTTGTGTTTGTGAACAGAGCCCTAGGACCAGCTTGCTTAGGGACTCTTCTCCAGGTTCATCTCTCTGTAGGTGATGGCTTTGTTATGGAAGGTTTGGGAATCGCTTCCTTTTAGGTGGTTGTAGAATTTAACGGCTCTTTTCTGGATTTTGATAATTAGTGGTATCGGCCTAATTCTGCTCTGCATGCATTATTTGGTGTTCTACGTTGTACACGGAGGAATATTTTGGCAGATTCTGCATGCAGAGTCTCAATTTGGTGTTTGTCCATTTTGGTGAAATCTTGGTTGGTGAGCGGACCCCAGACCTCACAACCATAAAGGGCAATGGGCTCTATGACTGATTCAAGTATTTTAGCCAGATCCTAATTGGTATGTTGAAATTTATGTTCTTTTGATGGCATAGAATGCCCTTCTTGCCTTGTCTCTCAGATCCACACACACACGCACACACACACTCACACACCTGTCTCTCTCTGTGGTGTTGTAGATACAGTAGTGCGTACCAGGGAGGGTCCAGGAGAAGGAGGTAAACCTGTGGTGATTTCTAAAGACAACCAGGAGAAGATGAAGGAGATGTTTAAGATCAACCAGTTTAACCTGATGGCCTCGGAGATGATCGCTTTCAACAGAACCCTGCCTGACGTCCGCCTGGAGGGGTGAGTCTAGTAATCCAGCTGTATTGTCCGTGTTACAGCCAACAGCASATCCTCTATAGTCTAGAGCTAATCACCTACAACAGACTAATAACATATCTTTAATAAAGCTGTGCTATGTTGGCCTTATGCCACAACCCCCGAGGTGCCTAATTGATATTACAAACTGGTTACCAAGGTAATTAGAACAATACAAATCATGTTTTTGTTACACCCATGGTATACAGTCTGATATACCACAGCTTTCAGCCAATCAGCAATCAGGCCTCAAACCAACCAATTTATATTTTAGCAATAAGGCCCAAGGGGGTGTGATATATGGCCAACATACCACGGCAAAGGGCTGTTCTTAAGCACGACGCAACGCGGAGTGCCTGGATACAGCCCTGAGCCATGATATATTGCCCATATATCACAAACCCCCGAGGTGCCTTATTGTTATTATAAACTGGTTACCAACGTAATTAGAGCAGTAAAAATAAATGTTTTGTCATACCTGTGGTATACAATCTGATATACCACAGCTGTCAGACAATCAGCATTCAGGGCCTGAACCAGCCAGTTTATAATATAATATAGATAATTGCAGTGATTTGGTATTAGGTTGTTATTGATGATTATTAGTTATTGTTATGGTTTGTTAGTTAGTTACAGATGATTAATTATAGGTCATTAGATATAGATGTTAGACAAATATCTGTTATTATCTAGTTTGTTATTGACGATTAGTTAAAGATGATTCGTTATAGATGATTCGTTATAGATTATGTTAATGACTCACCCTTCCAGGGTGAAAGATCTGATTGCGTTCTTCATTTCACCTGTCACATTATTGTACATTATGAAGCTTACCGTAGTTCCCCAGAACAGTTGAGCCAGTCATGTGTTTGTTTGGAAATAACACAACGGAGGAAGCAGGTCCAATGCGTTCTATATCTATCAGAGTCTCTCTTCTGCAGCGCACATGAGATGAATTTACACTACAAMTCACTATTAAATGTTTGCCATCCGATATCTTACAATGGCTTTCTGCCAGAAATCAAAGATCTCTGGATGAGTTTTCTGTACTGCTGCTAAATCTCTCCCTGTGCTTCCTTCAGCCTTTATTTCCTCTACCGTTCTTCTCTCCTCTGCTCCTCTGCCCCTCAGCCCCTCTGCCCCTCAGCCCCTCTGCCCCTCAGTCCCTCAGCCCTCTGCCCCTCAGCTCCTCAAGCCCCTCTGCTCCTCTGCCCCTCTGCTCCTTGCCCCTCAGCCCTCAGCTCCTTCAGCTCCTCTGCCCCTCAGCCCTCAGCTCCTCAGCCCCCTCAGCTCCTCAGCCCCTCAGCTCCTCTCAGCCTCCTCTGCTCCTCAGCCCGCTCTCAGCCCCTCTGCCCCTCAGCTTCCTTCAGCCCTCGTTCAGCTCCTCAGCCCCTCTGCCTCCTCAGCCCCTCTGCTGTCCTCTCCCCTCAGCCCCTCAGCCCTCAGCTCCTCTCTGCCCCTCAGCCCCTTAGCTCCTCAGCCCCTCAGCTCCTCAGCCCCTCAGCTCCTCAGCCCCTCTGCTCCTCAGGCCCCTCAGCTCCTCTGCTCCTCAGCCCCTCAGCTCCTCAGCCCCTCTCAGCCCTCAGCTCCTCAGGCCCCTCAGCTCCTCAGCTCCTCAGCCCCTCAGCTCCTCAGCCCCTAGCTCCTCAAGCCCCTCAGCTCCTCAGCCCCTCCAGCCCTCAGCTCCTCAGCCCCTCAGCTCCTCAGCCCCTTCAGCCTCCTCAGCCCCTCAGCTCCTTCTGCCTCCTCAGCTCCTTCAGCTCCTCTCCGCCCCTCAGCTCCTCAGCCCCTCAGCTCCTCTGGCCCCTCAGCCCCTCAGCTCCTCAGCCCCTCAGCTCCTCTGCCTCCTCGCTCCCTCTGCTCCTCAGCTATGCTTGTATGTAACTTTATGAGCAGGATTTGCATTTGCGATTAGTTTATGTTCGTTTTCGCTCATTAGCGTTTAGCTAACAGCATCTAT
Source organism: Salvelinus sp. IW2-2015 (assembly GCF_002910315.2). Lineage (NCBI taxonomy): Eukaryota > Metazoa > Chordata > Actinopteri > Salmoniformes > Salmonidae > Salvelinus > Salvelinus sp. IW2-2015. Next base: position 244,739 of record NW_019943279.1, on the reverse strand, counting down.
GTGATATAGCATTTAGTTTGTGCGAATTTTGTTAGCATTCTGGTATTAGAGGCCCAATGGGCTTTCTTGCGTTTTTAGCGCCCCCTTGTGTGCTGTGCCGGTTATACCGTAAATCCCGGGATGAGAGAAGGTTGGAGATGACGAACATCTGGATACCGCCCAAGCCTAACACACACCACACACACAGCCTTGCTGGAGTCAGACAGTGCACATTGATGTGTGAAATGTGTTTCTCTTTCTGAGCTTTAGTTGATTACTGAGAGTGTTTTGTCCCAGGCTCGTCTCCCTCACCTGCTTTTCCAATTAACAGATAAGACTCAGTCAATAGCAGTAGTGACTGGGCTGGAGTTGGGCTGGGTGGGCTGGAGCTGGGCTGGGTGGGGTGAAGCTGGGCTGGGTGGGGGTGGAGCTGGGCTGGAGCTTTGCTGGGTGGGGGTGGACCTGGGCTGGATAGGGGTGAAACTGAGTGGGGCTGGAGCTGGTGGGAGTGGAGCTGGGCTGGTTGGATGTGGAGCTGGACTGGGTAGGGGTGGGGCTGGGTGGGTGGAGCTGGGCTGGTTGGGGTGGAGCTGGACTGGTAGGGGTGGAACTGTGCTGGATAGGGGTGAAACTGAGTGGGCTGGAGCTGGTGGGAGTGGAGCTGGGCTGGAGCTTTGCTGGTGGGGGTGGAGCTGGGCTGGAGCTTTGCTGGGTGGGGTTTGGAGGCTGTCGGGAGCTGGTCATAGTAGGGCTGGGGTGGTGCTGGCCTGGAGCTGGGCTGGGTGGGCTGGAGCGGCAGGGTGGGCTGGGCTGGGTTTGGTGGGGCTGGTTTGGGTGGGGTGGAGCTGGGTCTGGGGCTGGTTTGGGTGGGTGAGCTGGTCTGGGGCTGGTTTGGGTGGGCTGGAGCTGGTCTGGGGCTGGTTTGGGTGGGGTGGAGCTGGTCTGGGGCTGGTTTGGTGGGGTGGAGCTGGTCTGGGGCTGGTTTGGGTGGGTGGAGCTGGTCTGGGGCTGTTGGGTGCGGTGGAGCTGGTTTGTGGGGGAGTGCGGCTGGGTTTGGTGAGGCTGTTTGTGGGTGGAGCTGGTCTGGGCTGGTTTGGGTGGTGGAGCTGGTCTGGGCTTTGGGTGGGGTGGGAAGTGGTGAGAAATCAGAGACAAACACATTAAATCAGGTCAATAGGACACTGCTTTGTATAGTGTGTGTTGTGGGTGGTAGTGTGTTGTGTGGCTGGCTTTGGGTGGGTGGAGTGGTCTGGGGCTGGTTTGGGGTGGTGGTCGGCGGTGGTGGAGCTGGTCTGGGCTGGCTGTTTGGGTGGGGTTAGGGTGAGTGCTTGGGGGGTAGCGGGGGTGAGGGTCTGGGCTGTTGTGGTTGGGGTGGAGGCGGTTTGCGCTTTGGGGCTGGTTTATGGTGTGTGTGTGTGTGTGTGTGTGTGTGTGTGTGTGTGTTGTGTGTGTGTGTGTGTGTGTGTGTTGTGTGTGTGTGTGTGTGTGTGTGTGTGTGTGGTGTGTGTTGTGTGTGTGTGGTGTGCTCCAGAGTTCCCCGTGTTTAATGAGAACCAGTGTGCAGGCCCGTACTGACCTCCCACAATGTACTGACCTCCCCCCACAATGTACATGCCCTCCCCCACAATGTACTGACCTCCCC
>NW_019943279.1:230618-240618 GCF_002910315.2 Salvelinus sp. IW2-2015 | reverse complement strand
TAAGCTGTGTGCACAATAATATGGTGTGTCACTCGGTGTCTCTGTGTGCTGCTGTTGCATCTGTTGTGTGTCTGTGTGTGGTGTGTGTCTGTGAGGTGTGTTCTTGCCTCAGCCCAGTGCTGTTAATCCCTGTTTGGGGCAGATTATTAGTCCCTAATACCCCCGGAGCAGGAGGGTTACCCCCAGCCTCCCTCCAACCCCCCTCTGTTCCCCTATTGACCCCCTGGATAAGGGATGAAAGGATGAGGGGGAAGGAGGGAGAGAGGGATGGGATAGTGGGTAGGTGGTATCCTTAGCTCTGAGAGCATGCTGTCTGGGATGGAGATATCACTTACCAGTCAGACCACAACAGAGATCACACTCTCTTTTTCACTCACCATATCACCATCAGGTAACAGACGTGTACACACACCACACACACACACACACACACACATGCATCAGACACACACATCAGAGACACAGACCCACACACAACACAACACACACACACACGACACACACACACACAGATGATGGATTATTCCATCTATGGGTCTTGGTAGTACACTAAGTATATGTTTTTGGGTTGCTTTGTGGCGTGTGTGTGTGTGTGTGGTGTGTGGTGGTGTGTGTGTGTGTGTGTGTGTGTGTGTGTGTGTGGTGTGTGTGTGTGTGTCTCTGATGTGTGTGTCTGATGCATGTGTGTGTGTATGTTGTAGACTTCCTGAAGCGGCCGGAGAGCAGTATGTCAGGAGGATGGAGTCCAGTCAGAGTGGTGAGGATGGAACAGAGATCTGGACTGATCAGAGCTCGACTGAAGGAGCCTCACTCTCCACGGACAGGTGGGGTTTTGTTGTATGGTGTGTGTGTGTGTGTGTGTGGTGTGTGTGTGTGTGTGTGTGTGTGTGTGTGGTCCAATTCCTGTGTGTGTGTATAACATTGTGAAATGCTGCTCAGATGCAGCTGCTGTCAGTAGTCTCTCTGTAATAGTAAAGTGTTTGTTGTCATGTAGGTGATCACGTTTCTAGACGCTCACTGTGAGTGCACCATTGGCTGGCTGGAACCTCTACTGGCCCGCATCAAACTAGACAGGTATGTTACACACCCACAGGCACACCACACACACACACCATACACCACACATATACCACACACACACACACCACACACACACTCCACCCACACACTCACGTAGACACACACCACACCACACACACGCTGGTGTAATAAATAAATGAGTAACAGTTTGTTGAGCCTGCAGGGGGCTTGTCCTTGTGTTTTATTTGATGCTTAATTACAAAGCCTCTGTTTACTTATGTCCTCAGGCTGGTACACACACACACACACACACACACACACACACACAGCAGAGGGAGAGGAGAGAGATAGAGGTCAGATTGTATTTCCGTGTCACAGCTGTAAATGTGCTGAGCTGACAGCAGGACTCGGGTCGTTCCACCAGTTAGATGCATTTTCAGTACTAGTGTAACTTGGTGGAGAAAAACAAGGTTAGTTCACCTAATTTAACCATTCTTCTTCATTAAAGAGCACATGTTCAAATGAATAAAAAACATGTTTTCATCTCAAGAGGTTAAATAAATAATACTGTTGTAAGTGCCAAATAAAGTAACAGGGTTGACCGTAAACAGGGTTGACCGTAACAGGGTTGACCGTGACAGGGTTGACCGTAACAGGTTGACCGTGACAGGGTTGACCGTAAACAGTGTTGACCGTAATATGGTTGACCTAACAGGTTGACCGTAACATGGGTTGACCGTAACAGGGTTGACCGTAACGGATTGACCGTAACAGGGTTGACCGTAACAGGGTTGACCGTAACAAGGGTTGACCGTAACAGGGTTGACCCGTAACAGGGTTGACCGTAACAGGGTTGACCGTAACAGGGTTGACCGTACAGGGTTTGACCGTAACAGGGTTGACGTAACAGGGTTGACGACATCATCTTAAATTAGACATAAATTCCCTTGTGACGGGGAATGGAAGCATGTTGATGTGCAATGAGAGGGCAATTGAATGCAAGCTTCACTAAAACATTGACATTGTTAAACATGCTAGTCTGTGTACCTCTGGGTAACAGGCTACGCTGCACCTGCTCAGTTTCCACCACAGAACACCAGGAAGCGCCAAAAGGAGTAGAACCAGCTCACCTGCTCAGTTTCCACCACAGAACACCAGGAAACGGCCAAAAGGAGTAGAAGCAGCTCACCTTCTCAGTTTTCCACCACAGAACACCAGGAAGCGGCCAAAAGGGAGTAGAAGCAGCTCACCGCTCAGTTTCCACCACAGAGACACCAGGAAGCGGCCAAAGGAGTAGAACCAGCTCACCTGCTCAGTTTCCACCACAGAACACCAGGAAACGGCCAAAAGGAGTAGAAGCAGCTCACCTGCTCAGTTTCCACCACAGACACCAGGAAACGGCCCAAAGGAGTAGAACCAGCTCACCTGCTCAGTTTCCACCACAGAACACCAGAAACGGCCAAAAGGAGTAGAACCAGCTCACCTTCTCAGTTTCCACCACAGAACACCAGGAAGCGGCCAAAAGGAGTAGAACCAGCTCACCTTCTCAGTTCCACCACAGAACACCAGGAACGGCCAAAAGGAGTAGAACCAGCTCACCTGCTCAGTTTCCACCACAGAACACCAGGAAGCGGCCAAAAGAGTAGAACCAGCTCACCTGCTCAGTTTCCACCACAGAACACCAGGAAGCGGCCAAAAGGAGTAGAACCAGCTCACCTGCTCAGTTTCCACCACAGAACACCAGGAAGCGCCCAAAAGGAGTAGAACCAGCTCACCTGCTCAGTTCCCCACAGAACACCAGGAAGCGCCAAAAGGAGTAGACCAGCTCACCTGCTCAGTTTCACCACAGAAACACCAGGAAGCGGCCAAAAGGAGTAGAAGCAGCTCACCTGCTCAGTTTCCACCACAGAACACCAGGAAGCGGCCAAAAGGAGTAGAACCAGCTCACCTGCTCAGTTTCACCACAGAACACCAGGAAACGGCCAAAAGGAGTAGAACCAGCTCACCTGCTCAGTTTCACCACAGAACACCAGGAAACGGCCAAAAGGAGTAGAACCAGCTCACCTGCTCAGTTTCACCACAGAACAACCAGGAAACGGCCAAAAGGAGTAGAACCAGCTCACCTGCTCAGTCACCACCAAGAACACCAGGAAACGGCCAAAAGGAGTAGAACCAGCTCACCTGCTCAGTTTCACCACAGAACACCAGGAAACGGCCAAAAGGAGTAGAACCAGCTCACCTGCTCAGTTTCACCACAGAACACCAGGAAACGGCCAAAAGGAGTAGAACCAGCTCACCTGCTCAGTTTCACCACAGAACACCAGGAAACGGCAAAAGGAGTAGAACCAGCTCACCTGCTCAGTTTCCACCACAGAACACCAGGAAGCGGCCAAAAGGAGTAGAACCAGATCACCTGCTCAGTTTCCACCACAGACACCAGGAAGCGGCCAAAAGGAGTAAGAACCAGCTCACCTGCTTTCACACCAGGATTTACTATTAGATGTTCAATGGTTCTTTAGAAATTGTGTTTTTTAAAGGAATAGTTTCACCATGTTAAAACGAGAGTTCAGTTCACTTAACTGGTTGACCTTACAATGAAGGACCATTTAAAAACAAAATTTTACCTGTCACGTTCGTCATAACGAGGAGACCAAGGCGCAGCGTGATTGGAATACATTCTTTCTTTTATAAACGAAGAACACTTAAAACAAACTAACAAAATGAACGTGAAGCTATAAACAACTAGTGCTGACATGCAACTACACATAGACAACTACCCACAAACCCAAAATGGAAAATGGCAACCTAAAGGATCCCCAATCAGAGACAACGATAAACAGCTGCCTCTGATAGGGAACCAATTCAGGCCACCATAGACCTACATTACCTAGACATATAAAATTCCCATAGATAAACAAAACCCTAGACAAGACAAAACACACATACCCACCCCCGTCCACACCTGACCTGACCAAAATAATACAGAAAACATAGATAACTAAGGTCAGGGCGTGACAGTACCCCCCCCCAAAGGTGCGGACTCCCGACCGCAAACCTGAACTTATAGGGGAGGGTCCGGGTGGGCATCTACCCTCGGTGGCGGCTCTGGTTCTGGACGCTGCCCCCATCTTTACCCCGGTCCCTCCGCCTTTGTTGAGCTGAACCGTGGACCGTCGCCGGAGACCCCGGGCTGGGGACCGTCGCCGGAGACCCCGAGCTGGGGACCGTCGCCGGAGGCTCCGGCTGGAGGCCGTCTCCACCCGGCAAATGCGGGACGCAAATGCCGGCCTGTGAATGCTCGGCCGAGACACCGTGCGCATCACCCCATAGCACGGGGCCGGACCAGTCACATGCTCGCCACGGTAAGCACGGGAGTTGGCTCAGGTCTCCAACCTGACTCTTGCCACACTCCCCGTGTGCCCCCCCAAAAAAGTTTTTGGGGCTGCCTCTCGGGCTTCCTTGCCAGCTGTGTTCCCGTGTAATCCTTGGCCCTTTTCCTAGCTGCCCTGACCTGCTCCCATGGCAGGCGATCCTTTCCGGCCAGGATCTCCTCCCACGTGTAGGATCCCTTGCCGTCCAGGATGTCCTCCCATGTCCAGTCCTCCTTACCCCGCTGCTTGGTCCTTTGGTGGTGGTAGTTCTGTCACGTTCGTCATAACGAGGAGACCAAGGCGCAGCGTGATTGGAATACATTCTTTTCTTTAATAAATGAAGAACACTTAAACAAACTAACAAACTAACAAAACGAACGTGAAGCTATAAACAACTAGTGCTGACATGCAACTACACATAGACAACTACCCACAAACCCAAAATGGAAAATGGCAACCTAAATAGGATCCCCAATCAGAGACAACGATAGGGAACCAATTCAGGCCACCATAGACCTACAATACCTAGACATACAAAATCCCCATAGATAAACAAAAACCCTAGACAGAACAAAAACACACATACCCACCCTTGTCACACCCTGACCTGACCAAAATAATACAGAAAACATAGATAACTAAGGTCAGGGCGTGACATTACCTTAAATGAATCATTATTCACATTAAATAAATAATAATCTTCACAAATGACTTTGTCAAAGCAACAAATCAACTATGGCTTTACAATGATGGTGAAAACTTGGATAAATGTTGGGGTTGATAAGTGCAGAAGCTGTCATACATCTCTCATTCAGTGTGGCTGTGTCCCAAACTAGAGGGATTCTGGACGTCAGTTTTCTCTCTCATTCACGTGTTGCGTGTGTCCCAAACTAGAGGGATTCTGGACGTCAGTTTTCTCTCTCATTCACGTGTTGGCTGTGCCCCAAACTAGAGGGATTCTGGACGTCAGTTTTCTCTCTCATTCACGTGTTGGCTGTGCCCCAAACTAGAGGGATTCTGGACGTCAGTTTTCTTCTCTCATTCACGTGTTGGCTGTGCCCCAAACTAGAGGGATCTGGACGTCAGTTTTCTCCTTCATTCATGTGTTGCTGTGCCCCAAACTAGAGGGATTCTGGACCTCAGTTTTCTCTCTCATTCACGTGTTGGCTGTGCCCCAAACTAGAGGGATTCTGGACGTCAGTTTTCTCTCTCATTCAAGTGTTGGCTGTGCCCCAAACTAGAGGGATTCTGGACGTCAGTTTTCTCTCTCATTCACGTGTTGGCTGTGCCCCAAACTAGAGGGATTCTGGACGTCAGTTTTCTCTCTCATTCACGTGTTGGCTGTGTCCCAAACTAGAGGGATTCTGGACGTCAGTTCTCTCTCCATTCACGTGTTGGCTGTGCCCCAAACTAGAGGGATTCTGGACGTCAGTTTTCTCTCTCATTCATGTGTTGGTGTGCCCAAACTAGAGGGATTCTGGACGTCAGTTTTCTCTCTCATTCATGTGTTGGCTGTGTCCCAAACTAGAGGGATTCTGGACGTCAGTTTTCTCTCTCATTCACGTGTTGGCTGTGTCCCAAACTAGAGGGATTCTGGACGTCAGTTTTCTCTCTCATTCACGTGTTGGCTGTGCCCCAAACTAGAGGATTCTGGACGTCAGTTTTCTCTCTCATTCATGTGTTGGCTGTGCCCCAAACTAGAGGGATTCTGGACGTCAGTTTTCTCTCTATTCACGTGTTGGCTGTGCCCCAAACTAGAGGGATTCTGGACGTCAGTTTTCTCTCTCATTCACGTGTTGGCTGTGCCCCAAACCAGAGGGATTCTGGACGTCAGTTTTCTCTCTCATTCACGTGTTGGCTGTGCCCCAAACTAGAGGGATTCTGGACGTCAGTTTTCCAGACGTTCTCAGAAGTGCTGAATCGGCCTATCGAACTCAACCCGTTGATTGCTCTTTTAGGCATCACCCCAAAGAGTTGTGTTTACAGAAACTATAGCCTTTGCCTCCTTGCTGGCGCTGGTACCTAACCCTGTATTATGGTCCAAGTCTAGAGCCACTTCATCATCTATTCACTACTTGTCTACTTATCTAATTACCTCTTAATTACTATTATTTAGTTATTTTCTGAACACATTTTTCTCCCAGCGTACTTTCCAGCATCTATCTTTCTACCCCTCTGTACGTCTTCTTATGGAGGGAGGATGGAGGAAGGGTTGCTCAGCCCATGGTCTATGTCAACTGTACCATTGTATGTTTCTCATGACTGGAATCAATAAAACATTTAAACTTGGATAAATGTGGGGTTAAGTGGGTTAAATCATCCTAGAAGTCACAGAGAGACATTTAGCATGTCTTAATTCATATAAAAAAACATGTTTTGAGTTTTCCATGTGTCTATATTAAAGGATACTTCATTTAAGGAACTAGCTACCTACTGTTGATTGATGTTTGTTAGTGACTGTCAGTGTGTGTATGTGTGTTTATGTGTGTGTGTGTGTGTGTGTGTGTGTGTGTGTGTGTGTGTGTGTGTGTGGTTGTGTGTGTGTGTGTGTGTGTGTGTGTGGTGTGTGTGTGTGTGTGTGTGGGTGTGTGTGTGTGTGTGTGTGTGTGTGTGTGTGTGTGGTGTGTGTGTGTGTGTGTGCAGCATGATAGTAGTGGCAGGCACAAGACCAGACACTAGTAACTGCTGTTGTTCAGACGAAGTAGTGGTCTGCAGACATGAGTCAAGTATGCTGGTCTTCAACCACTAGGACACATCACCAGACAATAGTAACTGCTGTTGTCAACACAGTAGAGGTCTGCAGATGTTCTGGATATTAGAAGTGATTGAAATGATTACGACTCACAAGTTCAAGCATCTACTCAACACTTTGTCATTGTGGATCTAAAGGTCTTCTGATGTGGCGGTGTGTAAATATGTGTTGCAGGAAAACGGTGGTGTGTCCCATCATCGACGTGATCAGTGATGACACGTTTGAGTACATGGCTGGTTCTGACATGACCTACGGAGGCTTCAACTGGAAGCTGAACTTCCGCTGGTACCCTGTACCCCAGAGAGAGATGGACCGCCGCAAGGGAGACCGCACTCTGCCCGTCCGGTAGGTAGGACACACTACCCATCTACAGTGTTGGCATAGAGACTGGGACCTAGACTCTCTTTAGCTCCAGTCAGTGAGGATAGCATCCCTGCTCCTAACACTCTACTGATTATAAATGTAACAGACTAGTAATAGTGGCATAGCTGGGACTTAGTTATATAACATGAGCTCAGTGTGGTGTAGCTGTGTTGCTGTGTTCCTGTGTAGTTGAGGATGGGGAAACTCTGGGAACATTCTGGAATAAAACCCAGGGTTTGTTTTCGCTTGTCCCTCATCACCTCTTCCTGTTCATGTTCCCCACCAGTCCAACTGGGACTGTCAGAGGCACATTCAGAGGTCCCGTTTCCAGTCAGAGTCCCTGCTTCCATCACAACACAGGGAAAGAGACTAGTCTATTCGTGAGGTGACCTGGGTAAAGTAGTTTCAGTAAAACAACATGTTATTGAGTTTATCTTTAGCCAGCTAATATCCGCCAAGGTGTTTTTCTGTTTCCCTGCCCGCGCTGCCGAGGTGTTTTGCTACTTTTCTGTTCCCAGCTGGCCAACAACAGAACGTGTGTGACTCCCCACACAGTGCACAGCTCCACAGCTCAGATCGTGTTCCCACAATATGTTTCCCCAGGGGGACGTGTGCTGTTCTATTTGTAGTTCTATGTGGCACTGGCACCATGTTCCCTGAAAATCTTGAAAACAAGTCTTTAGCTCAATGACATATGGTGGCAAGAAAGTATGTGAACCCTTTGGAATTACCTGGATTTCTGACCCCCCTTTGGAAGCAATAACTTCAACCAAACATGTTCTGTAGTTGCGGATCAGACCTGCACAACGGTCAGGAGGAATTTTGGACCATTCCCCTTTACAAAACTGTTTCAGTTCAGCAATATTCTTGTGATGTCTGGTGTGAACCACTCTATTGAGGTCATGCCACAGCATCTAAATCGYGTTGAGGTCAGGACTKTGACTGGGCCACTCCAGAAGGCGTATTTTCTTCTGTTGAAGCCATTCTGTTGTTGATTTATTTCTGTGTTTTCTTACGTTGTCCTGTTGCATCACCCAACTTCTGTTGAGCTTCAATTGGTGACAAATATCCTTTCATTCTCCTGCAAAAAGTCTTGATAAACTTGGGAATTTATTTTCCCGTCGATGTTAGCAACCTGTCCAGGCCCTGAGGCAGCAAAGCAGCCCCAAACCATGATGCTCCCTCCACCATACTTTACAGTTGGGATGAGGTTTTGATGTTGGTGTGCTGTGCCTGTATTTCTCCACACACAGTGTTGTGTGTTCCTTCCAAACAACTCAACTGTAGTTTCATCTGTCCACAGAATATTTTGCCAGTAGCGCTGTGGAACATCCAGGTGCTCTTTTGCGAACTTCAGACATGCATGAATGTTTATTTTGGACAGCAGTGGCATCTTTCATGGTGTTCTCCCATGAACACCATTCTTGTTTAGTGTTTTATGTATCGTAGACTCATCAACAGATGTTAGCATGTTCCAGAGATTTCTGTAAGTCATTAGCTGACACTCTAGGGTTCTTCTTAACCTCATTAAGCATTCTGCGCTGTGCTCTTGCAGTCATCTTTGCAGGACGTCGTAGGGAGAGTAGCAACAGTGTTGAACTTTCTWCATTTATAGACAATTTGTCTTACCGTGGGACTGATGAACATCAAGGCTTTTAGAGATACTTTTATAACCCTTTCCAGATTTATGCAGTCAACAATTCTTAATCTTAGGTCTTCTGAGATCTCTTTTGTTCGAGGCATGGTTCACATCAGCCAATGCTTCTTGTGAATAGCAAACTCAAATTTTGTGAGTGTTTTGTATAGGGCAGGGCAACTCTAACCAACATCTCTAATCTCATCTCATTGACTGGACTCCAGGTTAGCTTTTGGAGAAGTCATTAGCCTAGGGGTTCACATACTTTTCCCAACCTACACTGTGAATGTTTATTATGTATTCAATATAGACAAGAAAAATACAATAATTTATGTGTTATTAGTTTAAGCACACTGTTTGTGTCCATTGTAGTGACTTGTAGTGATTTGATCTGAGATGAAGGTCATATCAAATTTTATGATCAATTTATGCAGAAATCCAGGTAATTCCAAAGGGTTCACATACTTGTTCTTGCCACTGTATATCCCTCCTTCTGAGAGACTGACAGGGAGAGAGAGATGACTTGCTTTGGCAATGTTAACATATGTTTCCCCTGCCAATAAAGCCCTTACATTGAATTGAATTGAGATGGAAAAACAGGAAAAAACAACGATCTCTGGAGGTCGACTTGATGTTTTTGTGCCTCTGAAGATACCATCTTTACTGACAAACTTGTGATCTCTGTCGCAAACATGAAACCAGAATGTAGTTTTGAGTGACTGTTTTCTTCTCTCCCCCTCTCCCCTCCCTCTCTCTCTCACTCTCTCCCCCTCGCTATCTCTCTCTCTCCACTCCCCTCCCCTCTCTCTCCCTCCCCTCCTCTCTCTCCCTCTCCTCCCTCCCCCCCTCTCTCTCCTC
>NW_019943279.1:207660-229735 GCF_002910315.2 Salvelinus sp. IW2-2015 | reverse complement strand
CCCTTTCCAAAAAAATCAATTACATGACCTAAACACTGCCCGTTTCTGCATAATTCAAGCAGGCAATGAGCCCCGTCGGGTCTTTTTTTTAAATGCGGGTGGGAAGCGAAACTAATGCGTGTTAGTGAGAAGGACAGATGTCGTGTGGGAAAATTGCTTTTTTCACTCGATCTGTCCAACTTATACCTTATCGCATCTAGAATGTAAATAAACACTATAAGAGTTTTATATAATGTGTCATTACATACCTATTTGAAGGTTTGTGTCGAATTGAATCGGGTTTTAGGGCGGTGCTAAAGTGATCTTAGATGTTAACAGCGGCTTTGAGAAATGATGCTGCATGCAATGATGACGCAAAAAATGGCTAGGTATCCCCCTTACCCCCGTCCACTGTCCATTTCTTGTTTTTAAACGATGAGAGAAGTGCTACACCTGGTGGAGAGAGATTGTAAGACAGAAATAGTTGCTTTATGCGTGCTGTACGTTACGACATGACACGCCACGATGTACGGAGGGTCGTTTTTTTTCAATATATCTCCAATCTATAGAGCCATTACCATTGTTGATCAACGCTTGAATAGAAACCTAGTTCACACCCCGATTTTGAAGTCAACACAGTCCGCAACAGTCCCATTAGTTTTTCTTGTAGCTCGTTTGAATGTCGCGGATCCCACATTTGGACGGAATGGGGTGCAGTTTACGTTAGCTAGCTTAACGTTATCAGCATCAGATGAGCTAACGTTAGTAACCACAATTGGCTCTGGTATTAACTGGTAACGTGTAACCTAACCAATTACTATAGTATTACTAGCTAACGTTAGACCTAACCAATTGGCTCTGGTATTACTGGTAACGTTAGTAACCTAACCAATTGGCTCTGGTATAACTGGTAATGCGGCTTGTAAGTAACGTTTAACACCAATTGGCTACTGGTATATACTCGGTAACGTTAGTAACCTAACCAATTGTCTGGTATTAACTGGTAACGTTAGTAACCTAACCAATTGCTCTGGTATAACTGGTACGTTAGTAACCTACAATTGCTCGGAATTAACTGGTAAAGTTAGTAACCTAACATTGGCTCTGGTATTAACTGGTAACGTTAGTAACCTAACCAATTGGCTCTGGTATTACACTGGTAACTGTTAGTAACCTAACCAATTGGCTCTGGTATTAACTGGTAACGTTAGTAACCTAACAATTGGCTCTGGTATTAACTGGTAACTAGTAACCTAACCAATTGGCTCTGGTTTAACGGTAACGTTAGTAACCTAACCAATTGGCTCTGGTATTAACTGGTAACGTTAGTTAACCTAACCAATTGCTCTGGTTTAACTGGTACGTTAGTAACCTAACCAATTGCTCTGGTAATTAACTGTAACGTAGTAACCTAACCAATTGGCTTCTGGTATTAATTTCTGGTAACGTTTAGTAACCTAACCATTGGCTCTGGTATTAACTGGTAACGTTAGTAAACCTAACAATTGGCTCTGGTATTAAACTGGTAACGTTAGTAACCTAAACAATTGGCCTGGTATAACTGTAGTTTAGTACCTAACCATTGCTCTGTATACTGGTAACGTTAGTAACCTAACCAATTGGCTCTTGGTAATTAACTGGTACGTTAGTAACCTAACCCAATTGGCTCTGGTATTAACTGTAACGTTAGTAACGCTAACCAATTGGCTGGTATTAACTGGTAACGTTAGTAACCTAACCAATTGGCTCTGGTATTCTACTGGTAACGTTAGGTAACCTAACCAATTGCTCTGGTATTAACTGGTAACGTTAGTAACCTAACCAATTGCCTCTGGTATTAACTGGTAACGTTAGTAACCTAACCAATTTGGCTCTTGGTATTAACTGGTAACGTTAGTAACCTAACCAATTGCTCTGGTATTAACTGGTAACGTTAGTAAACCTACACCAATTGGCTCTGGTATTAAACTGGTAACGTTAGTAACCTAACCAATTGGCTCTGGTATAACTGGTGAACGTTAGTTACACTAACAATTGGCTCTGGGTATTAACTGGTAACCGTTAGTCACCTAACCCAATTGGCTCTGGTATTAACTGGTAACGTTAGTAACCTAACCAAATTGGCTCTGGTATTAACTGGTAACGTTAGTAACCTAACCAATTGCTCTGGTATTAACTGGTAACTTAGTACCTAACAATTGGCTCGTATAACTGGTACTTATGTAACCTAAACCATTGGCTCTGGTATTAACTGGTAACGTTAGTAACCTAACCAATTGGCTCTGGTATTAACTGGTAACGTTAGTAACCTAACCAATGTGGCTTTCTGGTATTAACTGGTAACGTTAGTAACCTAACCAATTGGCTTCTGTATTAATGGTAACGTTAGTAACCTAACCAATTGGCTTCTGGTATTATACTGGTAACGTTAGTAACCTAACCAATTGGCTCTGGTATTAACTGTAACGTTAGTAACCTAACCGAATTGGCTCTGGTATTAACTGTAACGTTAGTAACCTAACCAATTGGCTCTGGTATTAACTTGGTAACGTTAGTAACCTAACCAATTGGCTCTGGTTATTAACTGGTAACGTTAGTAACCTAACAATTGGCTCTGGTATTAAACTGGTAAACGTTAGTAAACTAACCAATTGGCTTCTGGTATTAACTGGTAACGTTAGTAACCTAACCAATTGGCTCTGGTATTAACTGGTAACGTTAGTAACCTAACCAATTGGCTCTGGTATTAACTGGTAACGTTAGTAACCTAACCATTGGCTCTGGTATTAACTGGTAACGTTAGTAACTAACAATTGGCTCTGGATTAACTGGTACTGTTAGTAACCTAACCAATTGGCTCTGGTATTAACTGGTAACGTTCAGTAACCAACTTGCTCTGGTATAACTGGTACGTTAGTAACCTAACATTGGCTCTGGTTTAACTGGTAACTTAGTAACCTAACAATTGGCTCTGGTATTAACTGGTAACGTTAGTAACCTAACCAATTGGCTCTGGTATTAACTGGTAACGTTAGTAACCTAACCAATTGGCTCTGGTATTAACTGGTAACGTTAAACCTAACCAATTGGCTCTGGTATTAACTGGTAACGTTAGTACCTAACCAATTGGCTCTGGTATTAACTGGTAATGTTAGTAACCTAACCCAATTGGCTCTGGTATTAACTGGTAACGTTAGTAACCTAACCAATTGGCTCTGGTTATTAACTGGTAACGTTACGTAACCTAACCAATGGCTTCTGGTTTTAACTGGTAAACGTTAGTACCTAACCAATTGGCTCTGGTATTAACTGGTAACGTTAGTAACCTAACCAATTGGCTCTGGTATTAACTGGTAACGTTAGTAACCTAACCAATTGGCTCTGGTATTACTGGTAACGTTAGTAACCTAACCAATTGGCTCTGGTATTAACTGGTAACGTTAGTAACCTAACCAATGGCTCTGGTATTAACTGGTAACGTTTAGTAACCTAACATTGGCTCTGGTATTAACTGGTAACGTTAGTAACCTAACCAATTGGCTCTTGGTATTAACTGGTAACGTTAGTAACCTAACCAATTGGCTCTGGTATTAACTGGTAACGTTAGTAACCTAACCAATTGGCTCTGGTATTAACTGGTAAACGTTAGTAACCTACCCATTGCTCTGGTATTAACTGGTAAGTTAGTAAACCTAACCAATTGGTCTCGGTAATTAAACTGGTAACGTTAGTAACCTAACCAATTGGCTCTGGTATATAACTGGTAACGTTAGTAACCTAACCAATTGCTTGGTATTAACTGGATAACGTTAGTAACCTAACCAATTGGCTCTGGTATTAACTGGTACACGTTAGTAACCTAACCAATTGGCTCTGGTATTAACTGTAACGTTAGTAACCTAACCAATTGGTTCTGCGTATTAACCTGTAAATGTTAGTAACCTAACCAATTGGCTCTGGTATTAACTGGTAACGTTAGTAAACCTAACCAATTTGGACTCTGGTATTAACTGTAACGTTAGTACCTAACCAATTGGCTCTGGTACATTAACGGTAACGTAAGTAAACCTAACCAATTGGCCTCTGGTATTAACTGGTAAAACGTTAGTAACCTAACCAATTGGGCATTCTGGTCTTTAACTGTAACGTTAGTAACCTAACCAATTGGCTCTGGTATTAACTGGTAATGTTAGTAATTGTAAGTCGCTCTGGATAAGAGCGTCTGCTAAATGACTTAAATGTAAATGTAAATGTAACCTAACCAATTGGCTCTGTATAAACTGGTAACTTAGAACCTACAATTGGCTCTGGTATTAACTGGTAACGTTGTAACCAACCAATTGGCTCTGGTATTAACTAGGTAATGTTAGTAACCTAACAAGGCTCTGGTATTAACTGTAACTGTTTAAAGTAACCTAACCATATTGGCTCTGGTATTAACTGGTAACGTTAGTAAACCTAACCAAATTAAGGAACCTACTATGGTATGTAACTAGGTAAGTTAAGTAACCTAACCAATTGGCTCTGGTATTACTGGTAACGTTAGTAACCTAACCAATTGCTCTGGTATTAACTGGTAACGTTAGTAACCTAACCAATTGGCTTCTGTATTAACTGGTAACGTAGTAACCTAACCAATTGGCTCTGGTATTAACTGGTAACGTTAGTAACCTAACCAATTGGCTCTGGTATTAACTGGTAACGTTAGTAACTAACCAATTGGCTCTGGTATTAACCTGGTACGTTAGTAACTAACCATTGGCTCTGTTATACTGGTAACGTAGTAAACTAACCAATGCTCTGGTATTAACTGGTAACGTTAGTAACCTAACCAATTGGCTCTGGTATTAACTGGTAACGTTAGTAACCTAACAATTGGCTCTGGTATTAACTGGTAAGTAGTAACCTACCAATTGCTCTGGTATAACTAGGTAACGCTTAGTAACCTAACAATTGGCTCTGGTATTAACTTGGTAACGTTAGTAACCAACCAATTGGCTCTTGAGTATTAACTGGTAACGTTAGTCAACCCTAACCAATTGGCTCTGGTATATAACATGGTAACTGTTACGTAACCTACAATTGGCTCTGGTATTAACCTGGTAACGTTAGTAAACCTAACCAATTGGCTCTGGTATTAACGTGGTAACGTTAGTACCTAACCAATTGCTCTGGTATTAACTGGTAACATGTATAGATCACTAACCAAGTGGCTCTGGTATTAACTGGCGTTAGTAACCTAACCAATTGGCTTGGTATTAACTGTAACGTAGTAACTAACCAATTGGCTCGGTATTAACTGGTAACGTTAGTAACCTAAACCAATTGGCTCTGTATTAATGGTACTCCTGCCGTTCTCCAGTTCTAACACGTTAGCTGCTTACTGGCCGCCTGGCGATCTGATGTGACATGTTAACTAGCTACTCAACTAAACTATTATCTGGGAACTAATGTTTTCCCTCTACAGTATGAGAGAACTTTCAAGAATGACGAGAGAATATGGTGAAAATGAGGCGTTGCTTTGTTAAACAACTGGAATTCAGGGATGAAGTGTAGCTGGAGCTGGGCCTGACTTATGCTGGAGGCCAATAGAGGTGGAAGAAGCCGCCAACACTTTCCCTTCAATACAGTGGATAAAAGGGGTACGCCAGGTGTACTCTCTGCCTGAAAGAGATCAGTTATGCCAACAAAGGGTATCATGCTCTGCTGGCACATTGTAGAACAGATGACCACAGGAGAACGTGTACAATGTAATACATGCAGTTTGTATCCCAAAGATATTGCTTTTGTTGTGTTGAACTTGACAGTAACACCTTTGTGTGAGGTGAAGGGGGGATTATTAAATGTTTTACTCAGTGAACGTTATTTTAGCACACATGTAGCCTTGTGCCCTTGATCGATATCTACTATAGTGACCACTACAACAGAGAAAAATAGAATGGCTGTTTGTTTCATTATATTTTCACTTTAAGATGTTTTCCCAAGTGCAAATATTTAGATGTGTGTGGTCACAAGCATTC
Source organism: Salvelinus sp. IW2-2015 (assembly GCF_002910315.2). Classification (NCBI taxonomy): domain Eukaryota; kingdom Metazoa; phylum Chordata; class Actinopteri; order Salmoniformes; family Salmonidae; genus Salvelinus; species Salvelinus sp. IW2-2015. Next base: position 223,736 of record NW_019943279.1, on the reverse strand, counting down.
CTATTATAAAGCTGTCATATAACAAGCATTCTATTATAAAGGCTGTCAAGGTAACAAGCATTCTATTATAAAGGCTGTCATGGTAACAAGCATTCTATTATAAAGGCTGTCATGGTAACACAGCATTCATTATAAAGGCTGTCATGGTAACAAGCATTCTATTATAAACGGCTGTCATGGTAACAAGCATTCTAATTATAAAGGCTGTCATGGTAACAAGCATTCTATTATAAAGGCTGTCATGGCACAAGCGGTTCTATTAATAAAGGCTGTCATGGTAAACAAGCATTCTATTATAAAGGCATGGTCATGGTAACAAGCCATTCTATTATAAAGGCTGTCATGGTAACAAGCATTCGTAGTTATAAAAGGCTGTCATTGGTAACAGCATTCATTATAAAAGGCTGTCATGGTCACAGCGTTTCTATTATACCGGCTGTCAATGGTAACAAGCATTCTATTATAATAGGTCTGTCATGGTAACAAGCATTATATTATAAAGGCTGTCATGGTAATAAGCATCTATTATAAAGGCTTCATGTCACTAACATCTTTAGAAGGCCTGCTGTAACACAAGCATTTATTATAAAGGCTGTCATGGTAACAAGCATTCTATTAGAAGGCTGTCATGGTCACAGCGATTCTATTATAAAGGCTGTCAATGGTAACAAGCTTCTATTATAAAGGCTGTCATGGTAACAAGCGTTCTTATTATAAGGCTGTCATGGTAACAAGTGTTCTATTATAAAGGCTGTCATGGTACAAAGCATTCTATATAAGAGGCTGTCATGGTAAAAACAAGCGTTCTATTATAAAGGCTGTCCATGGGCTAACTGCATATTAGTGTATTGTTTTTCTCAACACTGGGAGGGTCATTCTTGCAGTAAAGTCTAGACAACAAATAACATTGGATTGTTTTCCTTACATGTTTAGCTGTGAGTCAGGTTCACATGAACCACTTTTTATTTGACACACAGAGACTGATCTTGTAGATCATATTCTGTGTTGTTTAATTCGTTAAACCTGCATTTCCACTAGCAGGGATTTTTTATGTTTCAGTGGGGGGAAAGAGGCACCTATTTGGGCCCTCAACAGTTTGCATTCCCTGACACAACACGCAACACACACCACACACGGGCACACAACACACACACACCACACACACACACACACACACCCACACACACCACACACACACACACACACACACAGGCTATGTAGTTGTAGTATGAGTGTTTCTGGTGTGTGTAGATCTGGCCAAGTGCGGGGGACGTTGGAGTAGTGACGTTTCTCACGTGGGCCACGTGTGTTCCGGAAGGCCACGCCTACACGTTTCCAGGGGAACGGGTCAGATCATCATAAGAACACAGACGCTGGCCGAGGTCTGGATGGACCAGTTTCAAAAACTTCTTCTACATCATCTCCCCTGGTGAGTCTGAGTGAGGGGCGAGGGTTGCTGTGTGTCTGGGGCTGTTCAAAACAGAAGCCAGAAATATGTTTCTCCCAATCAATCATCAATCAAAATGTATTTATAAAGCCCTTTTTACATCAGCAGTTGTCACAAAGTGCTATATACAGAAACCCAGCCTAAAACCCAACAGCAATGCAGATGTAGAAGCACATGATGAAGCACGGTGGCTAGGAAAAACTCCCTAGACAGGGCAGGAACCTAGGAAGAAACCTAGAGAGAACCAGGCTATGGGGGGTGGCCAGTCCTCTCTGGCTGTGCCTGGTGGAGAGATTATAACAGAACATGGCCATTAAGGCCAGATTGTTCTTCAAGATGTTCAAACATTCATAGATGACCAGCAGGGTCAAATAATAATAATCACAGTGGTTGTAGAGGGTGCAACAGGTCAGCACCTCAGGAGTAAATGTCAGTTGGCTTTTCATAGCTGATCATTCAGAGTTAGAGACAGCAGGTGCGGTAGAGAGAGAGAGTCGAAAACAGCAGGTCCAGGACAAGGTAGCACGTCCAGTGAACAGGTCAGGGTTCCATAGCCGCAGGCAGAACAGTTGAAACTGGAGCAACAGCATGACCAGGTGGACTGGGGACAGCAAGGAGTCATCAGACCAGGTAATCCTGAGGCATGGTCCTAGGGCTCAGGTCCTCTGAGAGAAGAGAGAGAGAGAGAAAGGGGGAGAGAGAGAATTAGAGGGAGCATACTTAAATTCACACAGGACGCCGGATAAGACAGGAACATTTCTCCAGATTCCCCCGATAAACTATTGCAGCATAATTARTGGAGGCTGAGATAGGAGGGGTCGGGAGACACTGTGGCCCCGTCCAACTATACCCCCGGACAGGGCCAACCAGGCAGGATATAACCCCACCTTCTTTGCCAAAGCACAGCCCCCATTAGCAATGTGATGTTGCCGTGGTGACCTGAAAGAGCGAGGCGACGGGGGGGGGGCAGAATAATTTCACGCTACACAGCCTCTATTAACCTTGCCATCTCACCACAGACACACACACCCCTGCACAGATCAGGTAGAGGACAGACAAGAACAAGGACAAAGGTTCACCTCTCTTCCACTAACAGGAAGTTTAGTGTTCACTGCTTCCCKTTACTTTAATAACAATCTCTAATCCAGAGAAGTAGATATCAAACACACTATGAGAAACATGTTTGTAAGATTCTTCCAGTCCTTTGGGTAGTTGGTGATTGTGACCATGGTGAGGTGTGTTGGGTGTTTTCCACCACTACATAGAGTAGCCAGTCAAATAGAAGAGTAGCCAGCCAGGCCGAAGCAGCTCTATTGTGGTGCTCTCTGGTACATTGTAACAACTTGATTCCATCTGAAATACACAGCCAAAATATTGAGTACTTTATCGASTTTATGTCCCAGATTGGAAAAAATGTGTTGCGGTATTATGCAGAAAGACATGACTTTGCAATTTAAATGACAACAAAAGGATGAATTCAGTGTATTGTTCCTTGTGTTGGTATTGTTAGTTGTCTAGGTCTAGGCCTATATGATCAGGACTATTTTCTAATAGCAGAACGTTAAACCTTTTTAGCATTTAACCAGTGTTCTCTTGATTTAAAGTTATTTACACTTTTACTACAACATATGAATGCCACAATTATATTTGTTCTTCAAATTATGTATTTTATTAAAACAGAAACCCACATTATCTTGGAAAAATATATTTAAGTTTTGTTTTTCCAGTTCCATTTTCCCCGTTTTCACTCTCCAAAATCACATTGGATGTTCTAAATCCATAACAATGCTTAAACCACATCAGGAGACCACTTTTGAGGTCTGATAAATCTGATACTTGTTTTTTTGGGGTTATTACCCTCTAATTCAAGTGCACACCTAGAAAGAGGCTGTTGTTGAGCAGGGGTTTTGTAGCCACAATTGATTAATAAAACAATACCCACTGGGTTGATGAAAATAATCGTGATATCATTCTCGCCAGTCAGCATAGGCTACTTTGTAGTTAACATGTAATTGAGAAGTTTTTTGGGAGTCTTTCCATCTACCAGAAGACATTAGCTTCATCGCTAACGGCTACACAAAGTGTGTAACTCGTGCACTGCAAAAACAACAGGGGCATTCTCCGTTGCCTCTTGACTTAGAAAGTTGCAGGAAATACGAATCACTGATGCATTCTGTTCCTGTCTTATGATAATTTGGGGGAAGTTAATTAATTTTCAACATTTAGTTATTCCCTATAAAAGGTCAATACACTCTTGAATATTGTTGAATTCCGTTTTAATGCCTGGATTCCCTTGAGGGCCACCAATTAATCAATATTGGACCAAATGAGCCTCCTCCCACTGGTCATTTTCCTAATCCTCAGTGTTGATTCATCCATCTTTCATCGAATGTTTTCATCATTTATCTGCAGATAATTGCCAAAAAGCCTAGGCCTACCAGTAGCCTATACAAATTAGGGAGCCAAATGAACGTCTCTCCGWCGCCATTCGGTAGGCTACAGACTGACGAGGTGAAAGTCTTRATCGTCACTGTCTGACAAGCCTCGACATCCTAGGAAAGAAAACCTAGGAAATCCTTTGGTTGACTTGTCACGATGCGACACCATGGACATATAACCATGTTGAATGGCAAAAGGATGTAGGAGATTGAATTTATTCAGTCAGTTCGACACCTTTTATAAACTAGTCACCACTTGCTGTTCAGTTGTCAATCAACACATAGTAAATAGCCTAGGCCGCTCCCTGTGGCTGGCTATGTGAAACGCAAAAGAAAATCAATGATTTTGTGTCAGTAAACAATAATTAGGCCAAGTCATGGATTTCCACTCATCGTTACCACTTACAGTACATGGGACATGCAAATTCACGAGAATCATGCTCTCTCCCACAGGTGTAAAGAAATGCGACTGCAACCAGAAATCTGTAGCCTATATAATGACGAGATGCTCATGTCTCCTAACTACCAATGTGAGTCGTTGTCCCAAAGGCAGGAAGGCAGGTGACAAGCTTAGGTCCAAAATAAGACCATAGAAAAGCTTTGTACAGATTTTGGCGAGTGTGAAACCTCTCGCTTTGTCTTTTCCTCTCTGCTGCATTTCCCTGTCATCACTCGCTTTGTGACTGACCYGCGCCTGTCRTAGAAATAGATCGCTAGAAGAAGGAAAGTAGCCTAGTTAATATGAAGTGGAAAATGTAGCTGGCTGAAAATGAGTCTGTAACCGGCTGATTAGCCGACTGCCGACGCTAATGGAAAACACTGTGTTTCAGGTGTGACGAAGGTGGACTATGGTGACATCACGTCTCGCTCGTCTCTGAGACAGAAGCTGCAGTGTAAACCTTTCAGCTGGTACCTGGAGAACGTCTATCCTGACTCCCAGATACCACGACACTACTACTCACTGGGAGAGGTGCACCCACGCTAAACATACAACACACACTAAACACACACACCTTCAATCAGTGATAATTGTTGGTTGTGTGTTCTGTCAGATCCGTAACGTGGAGACTAACCAGTGTCTGGACAACATGGCCCGGAAGGAGAACGAGAAAGTTGGCATCTTCAACTGCCATGGCATGGGAGGAAACCAGGTAATTAGAACTGCAATGGCATGGGAGGAAACCAGGTAATTAGAACTGCCATGGCATGGGAGGAAACCAGGTAATTAGAACTGCCATAGCATGGGAGGAAACCAGGTAATTAGAACTGCAATGGCATGAGAGGAAACCAGGTAACTAGAACTGCCATGGCATGAGAGGAAACCAGGTAATTAGAACTGCCATGGCATGGGAGGAAACCAGGTAACTAGAACTGCCATGGCAAAGAAACCAGGTAATTAGAACTGCAATGGCATGAGAGGAAACCAGGTAACTAGAACTGCCATGGCATGGGAGGAAACCAGGTAATATAAACTGCCATGGCATGGGAGGAAACCAGGTAACTAGAACTGCCATGGCATGGGAGGAAAACCAGGTAACTAGAACTGCCATGGCATGGAGAGGAAACCAGGTAATCTAGAACTGCCATGGCATGGGAGGAAACCAGGTAATTAGAACTGCCATGGCATGGGAGGAAACCAGGTAATTAGAACTGCCATGGCATGAGAGAAACCAGGTATCTAGAACTGCCATGGCAGGGAGGAAACCAGGTAACTAGAACTGCCATGGCATGGGAGGAAACCAGGTATCATAGAACTGCCATGGCATGGAGAAACCAGGTACTAGAACTGCCATGGCATGGGAGGAAACCAGGTAACTAGAACTGCCATGGCATGGGAGAAACCCACGTAACCTGTAACTAGAACTGCCATGGCATGGGAGGAAACCAGGTAACTAGAACTGCCATGGCATGGGAGGAAACCAGGTAACTAGAACTCCGTAACTAATCAACTGAGGACAGGACAACAGTAGTAAGATTACCTTTGGTGTTTATCATAGTGACAAACATGAACCTGAGCAACCTGCAACCTGAGCAACTTCTCTGACCTCAGAGGAGAGAGATACAATGTAAATGACATAAGAGAGAGAGAGAGAGGTCTCTTGTCTTCCCGTCTGACCGTGTCGTCCCCTGCAGGTGTTCAGCTACACGGCCAATAAAGAGATCAGGACAGATGACCTGTGTCTAGACGTGTCCAAACTCAACGGTCCTGTCATGATGCTCAAGTGTCATCACCTCAAAGGAAACCAGCTCTGGGAGTATGACCCCATGGTATGTCTGTCTGTCAACAGTAAACAACCTATCCTTGTCTTTTCTTACTGCCACTGACCCTGCTGACTGTGCTGTTGTTTTACCTAGCTACCTTAAAGTAACTGTCAACTGTTTCCAGATTTCTATGAAATATGTCTTATAATTCATTACAATATGAGTCAAATATATAGTTTTCCTTCCAATTTTTTATTTATGAAGTATGATAAAACACAGATTTTCTGTATTGGAATGGTGTGGCCGTACCCCAACAACTGAATGGTGTGGGCGTATACAAGTCATTAAAATGATTCACGCGAGTAGATCGCTGATTGGCCAGCGCATCCTCAGGAGGATGACGTCATCATCAATGAGGAAATAGCAAGCATTTTTTTAAACTGTCTTTTTGACATACCAGTCTGAAGTGTTTTTTCTTAATTTTATGCTTTGGCCACYTACGAATATAGGATGAGTCCACAACATTATATGGGTATGAGTTAACAGAATATTCACTTTTAAAAGTGAGATTTTCACAGGACAGTTACTTTAAGATGAATGCACTTTTAAACTGTAAGTTGCTCTGGGTAAGAGCGTCGCTAAATGACTCTATATATTTTTTTTAATTGCTCTGTCTGTTGTTCTCTGTAGAAGTTGACCCAGGTCTGTTTCTGTGTTGTCTCTTGTAGAAGTTGACCCAGGTCTGTTTCTCTGTTGTGTCTGTAGAAGTTGACCCAGGTCTGTTCTCTGTTGTGTCTGTAGAAGTTGACCCAGGTCTGTTTCTGTGTTTGTGTCTGTAGAAGTTGACCCAGGTCTGTTTCTGTGTTGTCTGTAGAAGTTGACCCAGGTTCTGTTTCTGCGTTGTGGTCTGTAGAAGTTGACCCAGGTCTGTTTCTGTGTTGTCTGTAGAAGTTGACCCAGGTCTGTTTCTCTGTTGTCTGTAGAAGTTGACCCAGGTCTGTTTCTGTGTTGTGTCTGTAGACGTTGACCCAGTCTGTTTTCTTGTTTGTGTCTGTAGAAGTTGACCCAGGTCTGTTTCTCTGTTGTCTGTAGAAGTTGACCCAGGTCTGTTTCTCTGTTGTCTGTAGAAGTTTAACCAGGTCTGTTTCTGTGTTGTGTCTGTAGACGTTGACCCAGGTCTGTTTCTGTGTTGTGTCTGTAGAAGTTGACCCAGGTCTGTTTCTCTGTTGTTCTCGTGTAGAAGTTAACCAGGTCTGTTTCTGTGTTGTGTCTGTAGAAGTTGACCCAGGTTCTGTTTCTCTGTTGTCTGTAGAAGTTGACCCAGGTCTTTCTCTGTTGTTCTGTAGAAGTTGACCCAGGTCTGTTTCTCTTTTGTCTCTGTAGAGTTGACCCAGGTCTGTTTTCTGTGTTGTGTCTGTAGAAGTTGACCCAGGTCTGTTTCTGTTGTCTGTAGAAGTTGACCCAGGTCTGTTTCTCTGTTGTCTGTTGAAGTTGACCCAGGTCTGTTTTTCTCTTTTGTCTCTGTTAGAAGTTTACCCAGGTCTGTTTCTGTGTTGTCTGTAGAAGTTGACCCAGGTCTGTTTCTCTGTTGTCTGTAGAAGTTAACCCAGGTCTGTTTTCTGTGTCTGTAGAAGTTAACCCAGGTCTGTTTCTCTGTTTGTCCTGTAGAAGTTGACACCAGGTCTGTTTCTCTGTTGTCTGTAGAAGTTAACCCAGGTCTGTTTCTGTGTTGTGTCTGTAGAAGTTGACCCAGGTCTGTTTTTCTGTGTCTAGAAGTTGACCCAGGTCTGTTTCTCTGCTGTGTCTGTCGAAGTTGACCCAGGTCTGTTTCTCTGTTGTCTGTAAGATGTTTGACCCAGGTCTGTTTCTGTGTTGTGTCTGTAGAAGTTGACCCAGGTCTGTTTCTGTGTTGTGTCTGTAGAAGTTGACCCAGGTCTGTTTCTGTGTCTGTAGAAAGTTGACCCAGGTCTGTTTCTGTGTTGTGTCTGTAGAAGTTGACCCAGGTCTGTTTCTCGTTGTCTGTAGAAGTTGACCCAGGTCTGTTTCTGTTGTCTGTAGAAGTTGACCCAGTCTGTTTCTCTGTTGGTGTCTGTAGAAGTTGACCCAGGCTGCTTGTTTCTGTTGTCTGTAGAAGTTGACCCAGGTCTGTTTTCTCTGTTGTGTCTGTAGAAGTTGACCCAGGTCTGTTTCTCTGTTGTCTGTAGAAAGTTGACCCTATCCACGTCAATAGTAACCAGGTGTCTGGACAAGGCCAGTGAGGAGGACAGCCACGGTGCCCAGCGTCAGAGACTGCACACACCTCCGCTCTCAACAGTGGCTGCTACGCAACGTCACGCTGCCTGAGATCTTCTGACCCCGCCCACCAACCCACACACACCACACACACACACTGACAGGAGAGCGAGAGGTGAGAGGAGGAAGAGGAGGGCAGAAGGGGACAGTCCACGCTGAATGGGATGAAGCAGGCGATCTCTGGGTCCTTCTATGGCGGCTGGAGAGAGAGAGAACATGTTTGGACTCAATGGAGGAGGAGACATTACTTTTATCAAGAGAGGACTGGTGATGTTTTAAAGAGAGAGAGAGAGGACCTGCTCCTGGGAGGACATGTTGTTAAAGAAGAGAGAGAGACACTGCTCCTGGAGAGACATGTTGTTAAAGAGAGAGAGAGAGACTCACAGAGAAAACAAGGTTCTGTGTTGGCTCACCCTTCCATGGGACAAGGCAGTTCTTCCCAACGCTGCAAACTCATCACTTATGTTTTACCTGACTGCCTGTAGTGTGTGTGTGTGTGTTTCTGTTGTGTTTGTGTGTGCGTGTGTAGTGAGCAAGTGCGTCTCAAGTAAAGGTGGCTCATTAGTGATTTTTTATTTACATTTTTTTTCATTGAGTTTGGAAATGAACTCTCGGTGAACTCATATATGAAAGAAGGTGTGTGTGTGTGTGTGTGTGTGTGGTGTGTGTGTGTGTGTGTGTGTGTTTGTGGTGTGGTGTTGTGTGTGTGTGTGTGTGTGTGTGTGTGTGTGTGTGTGTGTGGTGTGTGTGTGTGTGGTGTGTGATGGTGTGTGTGTGTGTGTGGTGTGTGTGTGTGTTTGAGCTAGCAGAGCATGTATGTACATGTGTTGGGAATATACCCTCCTATTTGCAGTATTGTATGACTGTGCATGTATGGAGGACAGCCGCACCTTAGCAGTGTCTGTCTCCCTCTAGTGTTCCTCCCCTGAGTTGCAGCCTAAAGAGAGACTCAGAGAGAGGAGATGGAAACAGAGAGAGGAGGGACTCAACTCTCCAGCGAAGCACCAAGGAACAAGTGCTGACCACAAACTGAACTGTTCCCTAATTTGACAGACCTGCACTCCTACAGACAGATAAGAGCAGAAATAATATGTTTGTGATATACTGAGATTTCTATGTAACTTTTTTACATGTTCTTTGTTTATTACTGTGAGATTCCACAGAGCAGCGGACAGTTCTAGTTTATCTGTTTATGTCTTTAGGTAAAAGTGTTTAACATTAGAGCTAAACGGCTCCTGGTTGGACGTTGCCCCTTAGCCACAGATCAAGAATCAGCTTACCCTCCCCAAATCCTAACGTAACCATTATGGGTAGGAAACAAGAACTGATCTTAGATCAGTGTCCGGAGGCAACTTGATCCTCCTCGCTAATACACACTAGTACACACACGGCCCTGGGGCCTCTGCCATATCTGATGTGATGGATCTAATGATACGTACACACATACACAAACAGAAATAAAACACATACAAACACACAGTGTACACACGTACACACATACACAAACAGAAATAAACACACATACAAACACAGGTTACACACGTACACAAACACCAGGTTACCACATACAAACACAGGTTACACAACATACAAAACACACAGGTTACACACGTACACACATACACAACAGAAATTAAACACACAGGTTACACACGTACACACATTACACAAACAGAAATAAACACATACACAAAACACAGGTACACACGTACACACATACACAAACAGAAATAAACACATACACAAACACAGGTTCACCACGTACACAATACACAAACAAGAAATAAACACACATACAAACCAAGGTTACACACGTACACAAACACAGGTTACACACATACAAACACAGGTTAACACACATACAAACACACAGGTTAACACGTACACACATACACAAACAGAATAAAACACACAGGTTTACACACGTACACACATACACAAACAGAAATAACCATACACAAACACAGGTTACACAGTAACACACATACGACAAACAGAAAATAAAACAAACATCACAAACACAGGTTACACACGTACACACGTACCACAAACAGAAATAAACATGTGCGTGCGTGTGTGGTGTGTGTGTAGCACTAACTCCATGCTAACCCAGCCCGTCATCTCCACTCTTATCAGCACCATCAGTTTAAATGCGTTTCTATATCACTGAAACAGCACATGGAGCTGCATAGACTGACCAAGGGTCAGTTAAGGGCAGTATCTCAGTTATCATACATTGACTTCTATGCTTTGTATCGTTGACAATAAATATGGATGAGAGTTCCAGGAATGCAGTAAGTGTTTGATCCATGAATAGTGGGAGACGGATGTAAGGTGTCCTACAGTATCTCACTCCATAACCCACACATATCTTTTCTGGTCAACACAGACCTCTGTTCATATCACTCCTTTACTTAACATTTCAACACAGACCTTGTTTCATATCACTCCTTATCTTAACATTTTCAACACAGACCTCTCTGTGCCATATCACTCCTGTTACTTAACATTTCAACACAGAGCCCTCTCTGCATATCATCCCTGGTTACTTAAGCAGTTGTCAACACAGACCTCTGTTTATATCACTCCTGTATTAACATTTCAACACACCTCTCTGTGGCATTATCAGCTCCTTTACTTAACATTTCAAACACAGACTGCCTGTCGATTATCACTCCTTTTACTTTAACAGTGTTTCAACACCGAGCACCTCTCTGTGCTTAGCTCACCTCCTTGTACTTAAACATTTCAACACAGCCACTCTGTTCATAGTCACTCTTTTACTTAAGCATTTCAACACAGATCCTCTGTTTATATCACTCCTTTACTTAACATTTAACAACAGACCTCTCTGGGCATATCATCCGTTTACTTGAACATTTCACACACGACGCTCGTTCATTCAAGCTGGCCTTTAACTTAAATTTCACACGAGGACCCTCTGTCATATTCACTCCCTTTAAAATTTTAACATTTCACACAGACTCTCTGTGCTTATCACTCCTTTACTTAACATTTTCAACACATGACCTCTGTTCATTCATCCTGTTACTGTAACATTTCAAACACAGAACCTCTCTCTGTGGCATATCACTCCTTTACTTAACATTTCAACATAGACCTTCTCTGCTCCATATCATTCCTTATTAACATTTCAACACGACCTCTCTTCAAGTATCACTTCCTTTACTTAACATTTCAACACAGACCTCTCTGCTCATATCACTCCTTTACTTAAACATTCTCAACACAGGACCTCTCTGCTCATATCACTCCTTTTACTTACACATTTCAACCACCAGACCCTCTCTGCTCAATCAACTCCTTTACTTAACATTTCATTACAGTGACAGGGCTCTGTTCCATTATCACTCCTTTACTTAACCATTTCAACACAGAGACCTCTTTCTGCTTCATATCACTCCTTTACTTTACAATTTCAACACATGAACCTCTGCTGTTCATATCACTCCTTTATTAAATTTCAACACAGACCTCTCGTGCTTATCACTCCTTTATTAACATTTCAACACAGACCCTCTCTGTATCATATCACTACCTTTACTGTAACAATTTCAACACAGAGAACCTCTCTGCTTCATATCACTCCTTTACTCTAAACATTTAACACAATCTCTCTGCTCATATCACTCTTTACTTAACATTTCACTTATCATTTTGGATTTACCTCTTCTTTTTAGGTTTTTTTTGTATCACCCGCCTTTTATCAGTTTGCCATTGCGAATGACGTCTGTCATTAACTATTTCGACCTCGCGGTTCGTGTTTGGGGAGGGGTTTACACACGGTTCTGACATTTCATTGGCTCATCTTTGCTGTGGAGGTGGGTGGGGGGGCTTACTTGACGGATTCATGTTTGATTGAATTTGACTGTACCGATAAAGATGTGTGATTTTCTGATGGTGGGTTTTGACTGAGACAGGCGAGGACTGTTTGTTGTAAAGGATCGACTCTTGTCGGGGAGGGGCAGGGTTTGTTTGATTGACAGCTGTATGAGTTTCTAATCCAGGCTTCCACAACTGAGCATATAGTTTCAAACGTATGTAGAAATAAAAGTCAGACACGTACAGAAATACACCACAATGACAACATTGGACTCCTGTCTCTCTCTTACTCACATATTCATGAGACAACAGATTATCTTTGAACTACGCCAGTGATCAGTCCCACTGAACCGTGCCAGTGATCAGTCCCATCCAGTGATCAGTCCCCTAGTGATCAGTCCACCAGTGAATCAGTCCATCAGTGATCAGTCCACCAGTGATCAGTCCACCAGTGATCAGCATCCAGTTGATCGTCCACCAGTGATCAGTCCATCAGTGATTCAGTCCCCATGATCAGTCCACCAGTGATCAGTCCATCAGTGATCAGTCCACCAGCTGAATCAACTTCCCCTAGTGATCAGTCCATCAGTGATCAGTCCCCTAGTGATCAGTCCATCAGTGATCAGTCCCCCAGTGATCAGTCCACCAGTGATCAGTCCTCAGTGATCAGTTCACCAGTGATCAGTTCCACCAGTGATCAGTCCCCCAGTGATCAGTCCATCAGTGATCAGTCTCCTAGTGATCAGTCCACCAGTGATCAGTTCACCAGTGATCAGTCCATCACTGATCAGTCCATCACTGATCAGTCCCCCAGTGATCAGTCCACCAGTGATCAGTCCATTCAGTGGATCAGTCCACCAGGGATCAGTCCCCCAGTTGATCAGTCCACCAGTGATCAGTCCACCAGTGATCAGGTCCCCTAGTGATCAGTCCACCAGTGATCAGTCCCACCAGTGATCAGCCACCAGTGAATTCAGTTCCCCCCGGATCAGTCCATCAGTGATCAGTCTCCTAGTGATCAGTTCCACCAGTGATCAGTTCACCAGTGATCAGTCCATCAGTGATCAGTCCCACATGATCAGTCCCCCAGTGATCAGTACCCCAGTGATCAGTCCACCAGTGATCAGTCCACCAGTGATCAGTCCACCAGTGATCAGTCCATCAGTGATCAGTCCACCAGTGATCAGTCCCCTAGTGATCAGTCCACCAGTGATTCAGTCCACCAGTGATCAGTCCACCAGTGATCAGTTCCACCAGTGATCAGGTCCACCAGTGCTGGTCTGACCTAAAAGAGATGGGTTCTATTTCTATGGTTGATTCTGTGTTCTTGGACTGAGAACAACATTAATGGGCGGCGTTTTTTTATACACACATTTTGTCTGTTAGTGACCTTTCAACCTTTGACCTTTTCAACTTTTTGAAATCTTGTAACAAACAAGAGATTATGTTATAAAGTAATATAGTTCTCTGTTAAACTCTTACCCACCCACCCTTACCCAGTTTTTAAGATGAACATGATAGATTGTATGATAGACTGATTGCCATCACACAAACACCACTGGAGAGAGGAGAGAAGAACCCTACGGAAGAGCTGCCTGCCTAATTCTGCCATCTGTATGAACTTGATATGATTATATGAAAGCGTGAATATTGGAGACCTAGGTCTCTTTTTCAAATGCGTCCTGTATAATACAACATATATATATATATACATTCCCCACAATTAAGACCCCAATTCAATACTTTAACTTCCTGAACCGGCACCAGAACATCAAGATGTATTTTGTTCCCCAACAATACAGTGCATTAAACAAAAGCAGATTGACGTTGCTCGGAGACCTGGGTCAGGTAAATTGGCGTCTTAATAAACCTCAGGTTCACCTTCGAAGATAGAGGAACACAGAAAGTTAAGTTTTGTCGTGCGTGGCTCAGTTGGTTAGAGCATGGCAGTTACAAAGCCAGGGTGTGGGCTTCAATAAATCCCCACAGGGGACCAGTACAAACAAAATATGAAGATGTATGCACTCACTACTGTAAGTTGCTCTGGTTAAGAGCATCTACGTAAATGTAAGATTTGTTTATCCCAGAGGGGGGTTGCAGTACTTATAGATCAGGGCTCTCCAGCCCTGTTCCTGGAGAGCTACAGTCCTGTAGGTTTTAACTCCAGCCCTGTTCGGTTTGGGATGCACCGGACACCGCTGGAGCCAGTTCCCTCTTGACCGCAATAGGGACACAGCTGTCTCTGGCGACGTCGCTCTGCCGTGGCGAGGTGTGTGAACCCTATCTCCATAGGTTCAGGCTCTGCCCCAGGACGGCGGGGGTGAGGGGCAATGGAGGCGCCGGCACTCCAGAAGAAGGTTGTCCAGGTTGATGGCTATCGCGATGAGCGCGTCCTGTGAAAGGTTGTCGTCCCGGCATGCCAACTCCTTCTGGACCCCCTCGCCCAGTCCTCTTCGGAATAAGGTGCGCAGCACCGGCTCATCCCATCCCCTGGAGGCTGCCACAGTCTGGAAGGTGAGGGCATATTCTGCAGCGGTCTGGGCACCCTGCCGGAGTTGGAGTAGTCGCTCACCTCCCTCTCTGCCCTGCGCTGGATGGTCGTAGACCGCCCTGAACAGAGCCATGAACCCCTCGTAGGAACCCAGCTCCTCCTCTCCTGTCCTCTCTCCCAGACGGCCATAGCCCACTCCAACGCCCGCCCAGTTAGCAGGGAAATGACCATGGCAAGCCTGGGTTGCCAAGAGTGTGCAAAGCTGTTATCAAGGCAAAGGGTGGCCACTTTGAAGAATCTAAAATATTAAATATATTTTGTTTTGATTTAACACTTTTTTTGGTTACTACATGATTCCATATGTGTTATTTCATAGTTTTGATGTCTTCACTATTATTCTACAATGTAGAAAATAGTAAAAATAAAGAAAAACCCTGGAAAGGGTAGGTGTGTCCAAACTTTTGACCGGTACTGTAAGTTAAGATATGTACCATGGGCCTGCATCACTTATAGGCCAATCGGTCCCATTCTTTTTGACTGAGTTCCTCATGGCGTCTACTTTCTGTGTGCCATATTAGAAAATAAGTTCTATGCTTGAGTTGTTTGACCAAAAATATTCTAAGACTAACAATAGGTTTCATCCCTAATAAAACTAGCAGCACTGAGGTCCTTGAGGCCTGGGTTTGAATACTCCCTGGCAAATCAAAACATATAACAACAGCTTAGAAAGGCCCACATCARATCACATACCTTTTTTTTWATGATTGTTTCAACAGTTGGTCGAAGCCAACATAATCACTTTTATAAAGAGTGAGTTGAAGAGGTTGGAGAGGCCTCTGAGTCCATGCTCTGAGAGTCAGGGAGAAGATGAGGAAGTGGTGGGTGGTGAAGATGAGAAGAAGCAGAGGAGTGTCAGAGAGGCGGCTCTAAAGATCACGCTGCACGTCCTGATGAACATGGATCAGAAGGAGCTCGCTGACACACTGGAGAAAAGTACGTGCTCTATGCTTTCATCTTCAATGCCTCATGGGTCCTTCTTGAATTGCAGGGGCATTTGTGTCCCTTGTCTTTTCAACCATGAAAAACACTTTAAAATGACAAATAGGTACGCATCATACATGTTTWTATTGCTATTGAACTGTTTATCCATTGTAAAACTTAAAGCAAGTCCTTTATACTGCAAAACTTTGTTTATGCATTGTGTAAAGTACTTGGTTGCAAGCAAATTGGCTTTCCCCAATATTGATGAGCAGAGTTGTAGTGACATGTTTTGGGGATTTAGAGATATCGATCTATTATTTGGAATGCTAGAAAGTAAACAAAAGTATTTAACATATTGTATAGATCAATTAAATTAAAATCA
>NW_019943279.1:183700-202691 GCF_002910315.2 Salvelinus sp. IW2-2015 | reverse complement strand
TATCCATTGTAAAACTTAAAGCAAGTCCTTTATACTGCAAAACTTTGTTTATGCATTGTGTAAAGTACTTGGTTGCAAGCAAATTGGCTTTCCCCAATATTGATGAGCAGAGTTGTAGTGACATGTTTTGGGGATTTAGAGATATCGATCTATTATTTGGAATGCTAGAAAGTAAACAAAAGTATTTAACATATTGTATAGATCAATTAAATTAAAATCACTCATTACAAAGATATACAAGGACCTTGAGCATTCCAGTGGCAAACCGTTATCGGGGGAGGAGTCTATATTAAAGAAAATTCTTAGCTAATCACACCCTTTTAGTAGGTCATACATTTGAGGATTCCAAAGATAATTTGTTGTCTAAATACACAGTGTCATTGGTGTTACTCAATTTAAATGAAGGGAAATTACATTGTGAGCTAAATAAGTAATCCTATCACTTTAGTAAATATTTTTTTTAAGGGTACATTACCTTATATTTTAGCATCTGTTGCCTCCATTCGAGAAAATTCTCAATTACCAAAAATGTGTAATTTGTGTTACTACTCCTGCTGGTGGCACAACGTTATCATAATAGAACAATTATTCAAAGTCATTAAGCTGACATATTAGTTGATTTAGAATGGGAAGATGTTTTAAATCTAGAAACATTATTATCTTTCTGAAATGCCATGCCCAAATGCACCAGCATTTGAAGAATGACCCCCATGTATGCCCAGAGAGAGATGTCACGGAGAATTTCTGTAAATACACTCTCCCTAATCTACATGCCTATATTTAATTGATCTTCTTTGAGCTATTCTGTTTGCAAAAGCACACAGTGTATAAGAGAGGCCTATACGGTTGTTTGCTTGAAAGTATACACTGTAATACATAGCTGCTTGAAACCCTGAATGTGTCTGTAGTAACATGTTAACATTAATGATATCTAAATTGTCAGGTCTTTTGGGTGAGCTTACTGTGTGCCAACTTAGACTCAAGTCCAACATGAAGAGGAGGTGTGAGCGTGTCTTTGAGGGAATAGCAAAACAGGGAAACCCAACCCTTGTCACACCCTGGCCTTAGTTATCTTTGTTTTCTTTATTATTTTAGTTAGGTCAGGGTGTGACATGGGGAATGTTTGTGTTTTGTCTCGTTTCGTTTCTGTTTCGGGTGGTATATGGAAAAGGGGGGTTGTTTAGGGTATGTGTGTTGTGTGAATGTTTCTGGTATGTCTATGGTTGAGATGAATGTTTCTAGTATGTCTTATGGTTGCTGAGTGTTCTCAATCAGAGAAGATGTCGGTCTATTGCTCTGTTGTCTCTGATTGGGAGCCATATTTTAGGCAGCCATAGGCATCATGTTTTTGTTGGGTCATTGTCTAGGTCTGTGTCTGTGTCTAGGTCTGTGTCTGTGTCTAGGTCTGTGTCTAGGTCTGTGTCTGTGTCTGTGTCTAGGTCTGTGTCTGTGTCTAGGTCGCATGTTTGCATTTTGTTCGGTTATAGCTTCACGGTCGTCTATTTGTTGTTTTGCTTCGTTCGTTCATCTCCTAAATAAAGAGAAGATGTATTTTTTACACGCTGCGCCTTGGTCCTCTCTCTCTCCCTTGGACAATCGTGACAACCCTTCTCAATAAGATCTACACAGAGCTCTACATCACAGAGGGTGGAAGTGGACAGGTCAATAAGGAACATGAAGTGAGACAGATTGAGATGGCATCTAGACGAGCGTCAACACAAGAGATACCAATCAAGTACAACGACATCTATAAACCCTTACCTGGACAAGACCAATGTATCAGAACAGTGCTGACAAAGGGAGTCGCTGGCAYTGGAAAAACGGTCTCCGTGCAGAAGTTMATTCTAGACTGGGCTGAAKAAAAAGCAAATCATGATGTCCACCTGATATGTTCACTCCCTTTTCGGGAGCTGAATCTGATGAAGAAAAAACACAGCTTGGTTGAACTTCTCAATCACTTCTTCATAGAAACCAAAGAATCAGGGATAACAGACTTTGAAAAGTACAAAGTTCTGTTTGTCTTTGATGGTCTGGATGAGTGTCGACTTCCTCTAGACTTTCAGAATAATGAGAGCTGTTGTGATGTCACAGAGCCAACTTCAGTGGATGTGCTACTGACAAACCTCATCAAGGGAAATCTGCTTCCCTCTTCTCTCCTCTGGATCACCTCTCGACCTGCAGCAGCCAATCAGATCCTTGCTGAATGTGTTGACCGTGTGACAGAAGTACGAGGGTTTAACGACCCACAGAAAGAAGAGTACTTCAGGAAGAGAATCAGTGATGTGAACCTGGCCAACAGAATCATAAAGCATTTGAAGTCTTCAAGGAGCATTTACATCATGTGCCACATACCAGTCTTCAGTTGGATTTCAGCCACAGTTCTCGAGGAAATGTTGCGTGAAGCAGAAAGCGGAGATTTGCCCAAGACTCTGACTCAAATGTACACACAAATCCTGGTGTTTCAGACCAAACAGAGTGGTCAGAAGTATCTTGGAGATCTTGCATTGGATCATTATTGGAATAAAACTACCATCCTAGCACTGGGAAAACTGGCTTTTCAGCAGCTGGAAAAAGGCAATCTGATCTTCTATGAGGAAGACCTGAGAGAGTGTGGCATTGATGTCACAGAAGCATCAGTGTACTCAGGAGTGTGCACAGAGATCTTTAGAGAGGAGTTTGGGCTGCACCAGGAGAAGGTCTACTGCTTTGTGCATCTGAGCATTCAAGAGTTTCTGGCAGCTTTATACGTGTTTCTCACATTCAACAATGACACTGTAAATGTAATGTCTGAACAAAAAACAAGCAGGAAACTTCAGCCAGCCAAAGACACAGCTGTGACAATCCTCTACAAGAGTGCAGTGGACAAGGCCTTACAGAGTGAGAATGGACATTTGGACCTGTTCCTCCGCTTCTTTCTCGGCCTCTCACTGGAGTCCAATCAGACTCGGCCTCTCACTGGARTCCAATCAGACTCTTCTTCGAGGCCTACTGACACAGACAGGAAGCAGCTCAGAGACCAATAAGAAAACAGTCAGATACATCAAGGAGAAGATCAGGGAGAATCCCTCTCCAGAGAGATGCATCAATCTGTTCCACTGTCTGAATGCGCTAAATGACCATTCACTAGTAGAGGAGATCCAAAGCTACGTGAGCTCAGGAAGTCTCTCTAAAGAAGAACTCTCTCCTGCACAGTGGTCAGCTCTTCTCTTTGTGTTGCTGACCTCAGAAGAGGAGCTGGATGTGTTTGACCTGAAGAAGTACTTGTGAGGCTGCTGCTAGTGGTCAAGGCTTCCAGAACAGCTCTGTAAGTACTTTAAATTAAAACTTTCGTCATCAGACAGAACACTAATATAAACAAAGATATGGGTTGATTTCTTAACACGTAGTGGTCTTTTTTCTTCCTAAGGCTGAATGGATGTAACCTCACRGAGAAATGCTGTGAGTCGTTGGCCTCAGTTCTCAGCTCAGACTCCTCACACCTGAGAGAGCTGGACCTGAGTGACAATGACCTGCAGGATTCAGGAATAGTGCTGCTCTCTGCTGGACTGAAGAATCCACTCTGTCCACTGGAGAAACTCAAGTAAACAACAAATCCTGAAATCGGGTCAAATTGTATGAAATAAAGTTTCAAGAGCTGTTCATAAAGTTTATGATGACATATGAATATCAATCACTCTTACATTCTCTTCAGGCTGAAGCAATGTAACATCAAAAACAGTAAAGCTTGGCTTCAGTTTTCTGCTCAAACTCAAGTCTGATAGAGCTGGACCTGGGTGACAATGACCTGCAGGATTCAGGAGTGATACAACTCTTTATTGGACTGGGGAATCCAAGTTGTAAACTAAAGATACTTAGGTTAGTCTTTCACACTGTGTTTCTTATCTAACCCTACTGTTGACCCTACCCTAACTGTACCCCTTACAGTTAATATTCTGAGATGATGTACACATACTTTCTCAGAAAATGATAATATTATACTAAATATTCCAGGMTAATGTGGTAGACTCTTATTTATTGGCCATSTAGATGACATGAGTGTATATTTCTCTGAGAGTGAGAAGTCTCGTTCTGCAGCCTGTCATTCTGTGGAGTCACAGAGGAAGGTTGTGCTTTTCTTGCTTCAGCTGTCAGCTCAAATCCCTCCCACCTGAGAGAGTTGGACCTGAGCTACAATAACCCTGGAGACTCAGGCAAACTGCTCTCTACTCTACTGGAGGATCCACACTATAAACTGCAGACACTCAGGTAAAAACATTCACATTGGTTATTATTTCCCATCAAAAAGATAAGTCCTTGATTCTAACTGTCTGTTTGTTTCTGCTGTTCTTCCAGTGTGCACCATGATTCAGAGTGCTGGTTAAAATCAGCATTGAGAAAATGTAAGTCTCAATACCATTTGGAATCAGAGTAAAATTACTGTTGTTTAATGTTACCCAGGGATAACATTTATTTGGAATATACGAGATTATACTTGATTTTCAAAAATGTTACCAATACTATATGATCAAAATAAATTTGAAATAAAACTACACAACGATGCCAAACTATTATCTTGATGTGTTATGTATCATCAGATGCCTGTGAGCTCACACCAGACCTCAACACCATACACCCTCAACTGTACCTGACTCGGGGGAACAGGAAGGTGGTGCATGACTCCAAAGGACATCAGAAAAACTATCCTAAGCACCCAGAGAGGTTTGACCAGTGGACTCAGATGCTGTGTAGAGAGCCTCTTTCTGGGCGCTGCTACTGGGAGGCAGAGTGGGAGGGTTATGGGGCTTATGTAGGGCTGACATATAGAAGACTTGTTAGGAAAGGAGGGAATAATGACTGTGATTGGCTACAATGACATGTCCTGGAGTTTGTACTGCAATGACAAGTCCTATGATGCCTTTCATAACATAAAGAGCACCCCCATCCTCTTACTGTCCTCCAGCTCCCGCAGAGTAGGAGTGTATCTGGACTGGCAAGGTGGTACYCTGTCCTTGTACAATGTTTCCTCTGACACACTGACCCACCTGCACACATTCCACGCCACATTCACTGAGCCACTTTATGTGGTGCTATGGCCTTGGCTTGACTCAGCTATTACCCTGTGCAGAGTAAGACAGTTCTGAGTCCTCAGGCAAGTCACCTCCTGCTCCAGCACACATATTCTAGTCCTGTTTATRTCTGGAGCTATAACATAGCTTTGTCCTGATCTTGTCCACATTCTGATTGTGCCCACATTTTTAGACAGGTGTAGACAATCAAAAAACACATTATCTGATTGTGATCCGATCTTCCTTCCCACCTCCGGAGGCAGTCAGGCACCCATTGTGTCTGAATATCTTTACAAGTGTAGATGGATCTGGACAGTAAAACCATTTMAATCATCATCATCCCACCCTCTAAATCAGCCCCCCTTTCGAAGGCCCTCGGATCAATACCCCCCTCCCCCCCAAAAAGAAATAACCTAATGACCTCAGTCGGGTTCTCAACTTACTGTCAAATAGTAGAATACAAAAGAGGCAATTTCAAAATAATTTGCATACAAGGGACGAGGAAATATGGTCACAACGCCGACACAGTGGACGGATGAGAGACACATTCTAATACCATGTGCAGAAGCATATCTGACAAAGTGGACACAATCTGAAAATGGACGAGGACTTGATGGAACATGGGCACAGTCTGACTTCAGGACTCGAAATCAGTGGGAGTCATTTCCCCCTCTGTGTTTTAGTGTAAATAGCCTTAAGAAATGCTGCAGGAAAAATAGAAATGTTTAGTCATTTGTAATTGTAATTGTTATTATTGTGGTTTGTACATCTGTTTGTCTTTCTGCCATTTGAAATGTGTTATCCAACATGTTAATGTATGGTGTGAGTAGCCTTATTAGAAAACTAAATAGAATCCATCAATAAGTGCATTGGTTCKTGTTTTTGAACATGTTTATCTCTCTAGGGATAAGTTCCAGTGTACTCTGCAGWGGGTACATSTCCCCTCTCTGTAGTGTTCTGTAACTTGTTTAGACAATGACTTCAATATCAAGTGTTAGCCTGTAATGCTCCAATCAGTTTGGTTAATGATTGATCGTTGAGGGAAAATATAAAACATGTATGTGATGATCAGTCTGAAAATGAACGAGTTGATATTGTGGAGCAACACCAGGAGGACACCATCTTAGTTGAAACAGTCCTGTTTATTGTCTCAGTGCATTTCCAGTAGAAAACACAGCAACGGTATGTTCCAGAGTCAGGTGACGTCAGGGTGAGGGAAGTGAGCCAACAGMAGGACTCCAACCTTSTCAGGATAAATAACCAGTCCTCCCAACCTCAGACAGCTAACGCTTCGGCCACATAAGATGATGTCGTGCTTCACATACAGAGRACTCAATCAGAATACATACCTGTACATCGTTCAGTTGGTGTAAACGGMTACATTTATAATGTGAAAGTTCATCCTTCTCCCATAAACGTGGAGTGAATGTGTGTGTGTGTAATCCGGGGTATGTATGTGATAGATTATAATAGGATGTAGTTAGTACAGGCCAGGACCCACTACCTTATTACTGTGATATGTAACAACTACAGCGCCTTCAGACTACATTCACCTTACAGCAGCACTGACATCAACGTGTGTGTGTGTGTGTGTGTGTGTGTGTGTGTGTGTGTGTGTGTGTGCGTGCGTGCGTGCGTGCGTGCGTGCGTGCGTGTGCGTGCGTGCGTGTGTGATAGAGAGCAAAACATAAACTTGAGCTGAAAACGAATCTGTTTTTAAATGTAAAAACATCAACACAGGAAGTTCCACCTCTCAGCACAGGAAGTGCCTGCATACAGTACTCATCGCCACACCAACAGAACTCCTAAGCATGACAATGCATCATACAACATGTAACCATAGAGATAATAAAACAGTATTATATTAATGATAACAGTAAAGATGATAAAAACCAAAAGCGCTAAATGTTAATTTTGGTGGCATCTGGAGGGCACCCGGGTGTACAGGTTCTAGTTTCCTTATTAAATCCRTCATTACTTGAATCAGATGTCTTAATGCTGGGCTGGAACTAAACCCTGCCCATCCAGTAGCTCTCCGGGACCAGGGTTAGTTCATTGCTCTGTTGCAGCTTACAACGTGCGACCCATTCTGAACTTTAACCTTCACAAAAGTGCCAAGTAGAGGGGGCAGAGAGGATTGGGGGGGGGGAGATACATCCCACTTTAGGCAGGTCTGTAGATTTGGTACTGGGGGGTCTTATACGTGTACATAGAATGGGTAGAACAGACCCATGTTCTAAAATCCACATGTCCCATCCCTTATTGCGGCACAATAAACTTTACCATCGCTGATGTGTGAACAGCTGAGAAGCAACTGCAATCAGCGAGATGTGATGAGCATCAATTAAACATCCAAATATAAATATGGTGTCAGACATTCAATATTAAATATGGTGTCAGACATTTCAATATTAAATATGGTGTCAGACATTCAATATTAAATATGGTGTCAGACATTCAATTATAAATATGGTGTCAGACATTCAATATAATTGGTGTCAACATCAATATTAAATATGGTGTCAGACATTCAATATTAAATATGGTGTCAACTTCAATATTAAATATGGTGTCAGACATTCAATATTAAATATGGTGTCAGACATTCATATTAATATGGTGTCAGACATTCAATTGAATCAATAAAATATGGTGTCAGACATTCAATATTAAATATGGTGTCAGAAATTCAATATTAAATATGGTGTCAGACATCAATATTATTATGGTGTCAAACATCCAAATATAAATATGGTGTCAGACATTCAATATTAATATGTTCAGAACATCAATATTATATGGTGTCAGACATTCAATATTAAATATGGTGTCAGACATTCAATATTAATATGGTGTCAGACATTCAATATTAAATATGGTGTCAGACTATTCAATATTAAATTGGTGTCAAACATTCAATATTAAATATGGTGTCAGACATTCAATATTAAATATGGTGTCAGACATCCAATATTAATATATGGTGTCAGACTTTCAATATAAATATGGTGTCAAACATTCAATATTAAATATGGTGTCAAACATCCAATATTAATATGGTGTCAGACATTCAATATTAAATATGGTGTCAACATTCATATTAAATATGGTGTCAGACATTCAATATTAATATGGTGTCAGACATTCATATTAAATTGGTTCAGACATTCAATATTAAATATGGTGTCAAACATCCAATATTAATATGGTGTCAGACTATTCAATATTAAATATGGTTCAAACATCCAATATTAAATATGGTGTCAGACATTCAATATTAAATATGGTTTCCAGTATAATTGTGGACCATTGATTTGATTTCTAATGTAAATCTTTTCTATGGTCTCATATGTGTGGGGGAGGGGAGGGCCTTCCTCTATGGTCTGAAAAGTAGCTTATCAGGCTGATGGCATCGTGGGTAACCTCCTCACACCCTGCCACTCCGCCTGGGAGACCCATAGAGCTCGGGAGGAGCACGAGGGAGGAAAGGGTGCTTCTCCCAGGTAATCAGCCATATAGAAGCCAAGGAACAGGCACCCAGTCAATGAAACCAGGGAACACTCCACCTCTCACTCGCTCACCCTTCTCACCGAGGGAGTGGTGTCCAGAAGGACCTGGCAGGATGTAGTGGCCAGGTAGACTGTACAGGGGTGGGCTGGGCAGAGTTGGGACTCATCAGCATGGCACTGTAGATGTTGGAGGCTACCACCAGGAATAGAGCAGGATAGGACCGATGATCGCCCCCTCCAGACCCAGATAGTATGCTCCTCCTGCCACTGCTAGACAGTCAGATACGGGTGACCACCACTGTGGGGGGGGTGCAGATATCAACACAACACTTACTTTAATATCATAACGATTAGATTTCTCTCTCTACACATGATCTCATAAACAGTGATACGCACAACACAACACTCCACACACACCATACACACACCACTACACACACACACACACACACACACACACACACACACACACACACACACACACACACACACACACACACACACACACACACACACACACACACACACACACACACACACACACACACACCCTGATATATCGGAGTAGATGGCTGTGTCTACGAAGTAGGTGGGCAGAGATGGAAGAGTAGCAGTAGCAAGGCTTTGCCCCCTCCCTGGGCCAGCCACAGGTCACACACACGGGCAGCGCTGCCCGTAGCTCCCCAGGAACGGCACCGCACCCAGGATAGCTGCCAGGGCTGAAGGGGGGTGAGGGAGAGGACACATGGAACAGTTTTGACAATAGTAAGACAGAAGACTGGAATAGAACAGTCCTGTTATACAAGTTACTCATCTAATAGTTTGGACATAAGGAGGGTTTTCCTCGTCTCCAGGCTAGTCAGTCAACATCAGCAAGTTAAGATGTTCTATTGATCAGTCAGTTTTGAACACACTCACCAGAGGGGATGAAGACGATGTGGATGCGAAGATGGGTGTGTGTCAGCCAGGTGTAGAGACCATAGAACCTGCCATCTTCAGAGAGGCATCAAACACCCCTCTAAAACACACACAATTAAACTAATATATGTTTTAACATTTCAAATGTCAAATGAGTGCAGTGTGTGTGTGGACGTGTTTAAATATTCTTGTGGGGACCGAAGTTATAGTTTAGGAGCCTAGGTTAGGTTTAAGAGCTAGGGTTAGGGTTAGGAGCTAGGGTTAGGTTTAAGAACTAGGGTTAGGTTTAAGAGCTAGGGTTAGGGTTAGGAGCTAGGGTTAGGTTTAGGAGCTAGGGTTAGGTTTAGGAGCTAGGGTTAGATTTAGGAGCTAGGGTTAGGTTTAAGAGCTAGGGTTAGGTTTAGCGTTCAGGTTAGGTTTTTGGTTTAATTTGAGGGTTACAGTTACGGTTAGGGTAAGTGTATGGGTTAGGGTAAGTGTACGGGTTAGGGGTTAGGGAAAACAGGATTTAGAATGGGACTGAATTGTGTGTCCCCACAAGGTTAGCTGTACAAGACCGTGCGTGTGTGTGTGTTTATGTGTGTGCTGTGTGTGTGTGTGTACCTGATGGCCTCCTCTACAGACTGTCCTATGATGTTAGAGGATGGTCCGGGCTGGGACAGAGGAGTGAGGTTGATCACCCATTTGACAGGCTCGTAGTACTCTCCACTGGAACTCAGCAGATAGAACAACGTGGTCAGGAATATCACCTACACATACACACATACACACACAAAAGGACACACACARGCACGGYSACACACACACASGGACACACAATCAACAATGTAAATATTACGGTATGAAGGAGGAGGCACACAGAAGCGAGCTATGTGTGTGTGTTACCAAGGCTGGAGGGAAGTTGAGGAGAGCTGTGGTGTGTGTGTTACCAGGCTGAGGGCGAAGTTGAGGAGAGCTGTTGTGTGTGTTACCAGGCTGAGGGGAAGTTGAGGAGAGCTGTGTGTGTGTTACCAGGCTGAGGGCGAAGTTGAGGAGAGCTGTGCCGCTGTGGAAGAGGACAGTGAGGAGAGGTGGTCGTTGTGGAGATCAGCAGCCCAACGTTCCGACTCATCACCACCCACAGAGATCCACTATCTATAACAGAGGATACACACGTTTATATCACAACCCACACACCACACACACACACACACACCACACACACACCCACACACACCACACCACAACACACACCACACACACACACACACACACACACACACACACACACACGTGTGTACTCACAGAGAGCAGTGTTTCTATGTTCTCCTGAGCGAAGGAGGCGATGTCCTGCCAGTCTAAGATCTCTCCCAGCCCGCTGTTCTGTCTTGGACAAGCTTCTGACCACCACTACGGTTACGCCCTCCTGTCTGGGTTACATTCTGAGACAGAAACACCGTAGACATACAGGTAAGCACACACGACACGTAAGCACACAGACACAGACACAGACACACACACACCACCACACACACACACACACACACACACACACAGGATGGTGTTGAAAGAGTGAGACAAGTATGAATGTATAGTGTAGTTCTGGTCTGTGTTTATAAGGGGTAATCAGTGTTTCAGTCTTTATATTCTCAAGCCAAACATGAAGATGTGACCATGTGAACCCCCCTATACTGTGGGTCTGATGGACCAGCCCCCCCCCCGTGTTACCTTGACAAACCAGGAATGGTACAGTCTGTCCACAGTTCCAGAACCTGCTTCTCTATGACAGCTGTGTGGTTCCCCTTTTCACCAAGGCATCTTATGGAGCCTACACACACACACAACCACACACACACACACACACACACACACACACACCCACCACACACACACACACACACACACACACACACACACACACACACACACACACACACACCACACACACACAAATCAGTGATTTTACCAGTGTGTCTCCACCCCCTCCCTCTCTTTCCATCTCTCTCCTGTTGTCTCTCTTACCTTGAATGTTATCCATTCTCTCGACCGTCTGCTGGTAGACGTTAGTGGCAGCAGAGTTCATAGCTTTCTGGATGACCTGGGCTTCGGGAGCCAACTGGAGGAGAGGGTGGAGAGAGAAAGAAGGTCAGGGACTGATTTACCAATAAAGCACCCTGTTCAGCTGTTGAGTGGATGTCTATGAGGAGCCAGGGGTTATCACCGGCAGGGCTGGTGTGATGTCTATGAGGAGCCAGGGGGTTACCACCACAGGGTGTTGTGATGTCTATAAGGAGCCAGGGGTTATCACCGCAGGGTGGTGATGTCTATGAGGAGCCAGGGGGTATCACCCGGCAGGGTGGTGTGATGTTATGAGGGAGCCAGGGGGTTATCACCACAGGTGATGTGATGTTCTAATGAGGGAGCCACGGGGTGTTCATCACCTCTATCAAGGTTGTGATGTTCTATGAGGAGCCAGGGGGGTTATAGCACACATAGGGCTGGTTGTGATGTCTATGCAGGAGCCAGGGGTTTCCAGTTGTATGTCTATATGGGAGCCAGGGGTATATCAACCACACGGGTTGGGTGTTGATGTTATCTGAGGAAGCCAGGGGTTATCAACTACCAGGGTGTGTGATTTGATACTAATGAGGAGACAGGGGGCTGTAATACCATCAGGGTGGTGATGATGTCTATGAGAGCGCAGAGGGGTTATCACCAGGGATAGAGTGATTCTATGAGGGCCAGGCGGGTATGAATCACCTACAGGGTGGTGGATCGTCATATAGGAGAGGGTCACCACAGGGTAGGTGATGTTATACGAGCCAGGGTATCACACAGGGTTGGTGTAGTTGAGACCATTCCGCAGGTGTGTGATGCGATAGCGAGCCAGGGGGTTATCACCACCAGAGGTGATGTTTCGTGATGTCCTAGAGAGAGCCGAGGGGTTATCTCACCCAGGGTGGTAGTGCTGCAGGATGCGGTTATCACGCAGTTGATGTATGAGGAGTCCAGGGGGGTTATACCACAGGGTGGTGTGATGTCTATGAGGAGCCAGGGGTTATCACCAACAGGTTGGTGGTTAGATGGTCTATTTGAGGAGGCCAGGGGGTTACACCACAGGGTGGTTCGACGTCTATGAGGAGCAGGGCGTTGATTCACCCACAGGGTGGTTGTGATGTCTATGAGGAGGCCAGGGGGTTATCACCAAACAATGGTGAATTCGCTAGCATATTGCTTGTGTGGCAGCCAGGGGCTCTATTTCGACTAGCTACCAGGCGTGGTGTGGATGTCCATTATGTACCATGGTGGTGTATATCATGATAGGAGATATACGTGAAGTTTAACTTTGAGGAGCCAGGAGGTTATCACATATTGTAAGAGATAGTAGGTGATTTGGTGTGTGATGGGTTCTTAGTTGGGAGGGGCTATTGGGGCTAGTTACCCGAGATAGCTCGGATAAATGGTGGTGCGCTGTTGATGCTCCATAGATGATGTAGCGACCGTAGTCGATATTTGCCTCATAGGCTATGACGGGACGCTCGCAGGTTGGTCCTCAGGCCCCACTGCTCACCTGTCCACCCTGCCCCAGGCTCTCAGAGTCTCTGTCATAGTTAAGGGCCCAGTTGCCCGTCGGCCAGGTGCCGCAGCTGGTTTCCGGAACTTGTCATACCTCGTGCAGCCTCTAGTCCACTGGCTTACTGGAGGTTTGCTGACACTCTACGTTATATCCCCAGCGCCCTCTGCACGACGTCTGATCGGGTACCTTCAGTTTAACCCCTCAGGCCACCGCATGTCTCACATGTTTCTTCACCGGCTATGTTGCACTAGCACAGGGTTCACACGCCATTGCTCACTCCTAGTTAACGCCCCAAGGCAACCAGATTACGCGTCATCCACCTCTCATTAATTCGCCCCAGGGCCCCTGCCACTGCATTACCTAGTTAACTCCAGGCACCACAGTCAGCTTTCAGGTAGTTTATAAGCGTCATGCGGAGCCCCGTCGCCGGGTCCCACTGCTCACACATTGTGAAGTGGGGGGGAGAAGGTGTTGAGCCATTGATGTTGTGGAAGGTGAGCATCTTACTTGGTTGTACCGTAGGCCGCAGTCGTCCACTGCTCACCTATTAACCAGGTACCCGAGCCTACTGCTGCACTCTGTAGTTAATCTCTGCACAGGCTACCCAGTCACTTGCTCATGGACGATCTAGTTACCGCCCAGTGGCCAACGGCTACTGCTTTGCCGCTGAGTTATATCCCTCAGTGCTCCTCCATCACTTGTCTCGCCTGAGTTAACGAGACCAGGCCCATTCCACTGCTCCGGTGAGCTAGTTTAACTCGCCTAGTGCTGACCACGGTCATCACTGCTCACTGATCTAGTTATGAGCCACCACAGGCGACTCGATGCCACTGCTCCGCTCTGTTCTTCTAATGGACTGGGGCCCCGCGGGGCCCAGTCTGAGCACTTTGTGCTTGACACCTAGTTACACCCCCAGGCCCCAGTCCACTGCTCCACCTAGTTTAACCACTCCCAGGCCCAGTCCCTGCTCACCTAGTTAACCCCCCGATAGTGGACGCCGGTGACGAGTCTCCACTTCTCTTCGATCGCGGGAGGGTAAGAGCTTGTCTGCCCAGGCCATTCCCCTCTCTGTCAGAGCTTGAAGTGCCTTTGAGCCGTCTGTACCATGAAGAGATGAATGCTTAGAGGTTAAATAAAAGCAGTTGGGTTCCAGGCTGATGACGAGGGAGGTGAATGGCTACCTTGTCATTCTCCTCGGCGGCCTCAAGCCACATAAGCAAGACCTCAACTCACCATCTTTGCACAGCAAATATCTCCTCTCCCACTCACCAGAATATATGCAGCTATTCACTGAGCCTTGTCTCTCTCCGTCTACAGCTCCCGTCAGTCTCAGCAGTACCACACTCTTTGGTCAAACAACTCACCATCTATTCAGAGAAGAGCTTCCCTCACATCATTTGGTCAACACAACTCACCCATCACAAGAAGATGCTCACCTTCCAATTCAACATAGGTCAACAAGCTACTCCAAATTATCAAGAAGAGCTCACCTTCCACACATCTGGGTCACAACTCACCATCTATCGAAGAAGGAGTCACCTTCCACATTAATGGTCAACAACTCACCCCGCAAGAGAGCTACCTTCATCATGGTCAACACTCACCCCAGCACGAAGAGCTCACCTCACCCTTCCACATCGAGTGGTCCAATCAAAAAACGTCACCCACCCCCAGCAAGAAAGCTCACCTTACCACTTCAATGGTCACAACTATCACCCCCCTCAGGCAAGAAGAGCTCACCTTCCACATCGATGGTCAACAACTCAAAGCAGATCACACCACTCACCGCCTCCCCCAGCAAGAACAGCTCACCTTCCAACATCAATGGGTGGTCGCAACAACTCACCCCTAGCAAGAAGAAAGCGCACCTTCCACTCAATGGTCAACAACTCCACCCCTCAGCAAGAAAGAGCTCACCTTCCACATCAATGGTCAAACCACCTCTCGCCCCCTCACATGGTCACATACTGGTCACAACTGTACTTGGCAATGTCTAATTGGAGAACCTGGCTAGCAACCGACGTAGCCTGGTGTTCCACCTGGGTGTCCAACCTCCAGACATAATCAAGAGGAGAATCCAACGGCCTGCACACGAACCCCAGCAGCAGGGGCAACACACCCCTCTGTGGCAAACCATGCAGGTCTGGCTGCAAAGCCACACGCACTGGCACAACCACAACCCCACACAGTAATCACACTTCTGTGACAATTGGGAGTAACGTCATCATCAATATTGATGGACAGTCACAGTGTACAAGAGTGTGTGTGTGTGTGTGTGTGTGTGTGTGTGTGTGGTGTGTGTGTGTGGGTTCGCATGTCTCTCTTACTTGGCCCATTCTGGATGGCTGGAACAGTCTCGTTGATAAGGTTACTGGTGACCTCTATGATATGAACACTCTCATGATGAACCTACAAAGAGAGAGAGAGAGAGGAGAGAGAGGAGAGAGAGAGAGAGAGAGGAGGAGAGAGAGAGAGAGGAGAGAGAGAGAGAGGAGAGAGAGAGAGCAGAGAGAGAGGAGAGAGAGAGGAGAGATGAGAGAGAGAGAGAGAGAGAGGAGAGAGAGAAGAGAGAAGAAGAGAGAGAAGAGAAGAGAGAGAGAGAGGAGAGGAGGAGAGGAGAGAGAGAGAGAGAGAGAGGAGAGGAGAGAGAGAAGAGGAGAGAGAGGAGAAAGGAGAGGAGAGAGAGGAGAGAGAGAGAGAGAGAGAGAGAGAGAGAGAGGAGAGAGAAGAGAGAGAGAGAGAGAGGAGTTATGCTGAAAATAGCCTATATCTCAATTAGCTATGTACTGTGGAAGAGGAAATCAAACACTATGGTAAGCTCTGAGGAACACACAGTACGCACCATAGCAGTGAGCAGGAGAACCATGAGTAGAGTTCCTGTCACGCGGAAGATGATGAAGATACTGATGAGTTTATCCAGGGAGCGCTCCAACCATATGACCATCTACAGAGAGAGACAGAGGAGAGAGAGCAGAGAGACAGAGCGATAAAAAAGAAGGGGAAAGTGACAGAGAGAAAGAGACATAAGTCAGCATCTGCCATTAGGAGTTGTGCAGATGTGACTGACGACATGGAGAAACCTGTGTCCTTCTCCCCTGGGAAACCAGAGACCAAGGCAGACATTCTGTGTCTGAACTAAAGCCTACCGCCGCCATCTTGGATCCTGAGAACAGCCTGTGCACACAGACACACTCTATCACACACCATGCATGAGTGCACGCATGTTAAACCCCAGGGCTGTGTGTGAGACGTGTGCTCTGTCTGCAGGCTCATCTCTTTACACGTCTTTATTGTAAAAGAGGCAGTTCCTCTAAGGGCCACAGAGGAGGACAGTCACTTCCCAGGATTTAGGTTTCTCTATGTCCCCTGCCTTATAACAACCCTATGATACCTTATGACAGCATTATGACACCTTCCTAAGTGACCTGGGAGTGTGTGAGGTCACTGAGGAAGAATGCTGAACATGACCATCAGGAGGCTGGAGGTGATGGGGAGATATTAGTAAGACGGTGTCTCAGTGGTATTACACAACATGGCCACTGACCTGACAGCACATGAAGCAATATGGTGGCAACCTCAGAGTATTGGGACACATCCTGAGTCAACACATAACAGAATGAGAATCTGAGAGATCTAGAAAATCTACAGTATAGACTCTACAGAAATATAGACTACAGCAAAGCTCAGCTCAAGACCAGTCAGAATCAGAAATTGGTTTGATGATAACTGCTGTTTTAAAGGTAGACTCAGCGATATGACGTAGATGCACAAAGTAACCAGCGATTGGGTCAATTTCCACAACAACTAAGAGCGTTGGACAGAGAGGCTCAACTTCTCCTCTGTTTTGGTCCCGTAGCTAGTACGCTCTATCAGTGTGAAGCGAACCTGTGCACATGTGCGGATACTGTGTGACTGTGTGAAAGCAAAGTCTTGCATCMCGCTCATCTCAATATCAGCCGTGCTGCTCGAGGCGGAGTCTACCTTTACAGATGCTAATCTAACGCCTTCACTACAGAATAGTCATTAATATGGATGTCCCCCCTGTCCAATATGGATCAGACTCCAACCCAACCCAGTACCAGCTCAGTCCCACCCCTCCCAAACCCATGTAACCCCCAGGACRCCACCCAGATCTTTCTTTAGGCGGTCTGCTAATGCRCCTCCATGGTGCAGCTCTTCATTTCCAGAGCTAGGGAATAGCAGGGAGRGTCTACCCTGTCTTGGTAATAGTAGGGGCAGCCCTGCCCCCCCAACCCAACCCCCCCGGCACTCTCCTCAGCTTGGTCTAAAGCAGTCTCTTCTCTCCATGCATCTCACACACACTCAGAAGCCAACCAGCCAATCAGATCACAGAGGAGAAGCTAAGGAAGGTTGAGGAGCCAATGAATGAGCTCGCCCCACCGTAGCTTCACCACAACAGAAGCAGGAAGCAGGGAGGAAGTGAGGTCAGCGAGGGGCGGAGACAGGATGGAGGGATGACAGTGGATGGTTACAGCGTCACTCCAAGCTACTATAGGGCGCTCACACTGCTTCACACACTCTCTTTCTTCCTTCCTTTATCATTCTCTCTCTTTTGTTCTCTGACTATTTCACACTCATACACTCTTCCTCTTCTTCTCTCTTTCATTCTCATTTTGACATAATTTCAGACACACACACTCATGCTCTCTCTCTCTCTCTCTCTCTCTCTCAGCAGAGCTCTCCTCCAGAACATTACCTGCTTGTTAAGCCAATGCCAGAGCTTCAGGAGGAGACAAAGAGACATTGGGGAAATGATTATTTGACAGACCTGTGAAGCAATCATCACATGGTTCCCAAGCACAAACAACACAGCTTGTGATTGGATACAGGCAGTAAAGGGGGGGCTTTAGAAAACAGGAAGTGCTGCAGGGAATTTCTGATTGGATGCAGGGAGTGAATGCCGTTCTGATTGGATACCAGATGTGTCAACGTGTGCTTGAGCAGAATACAAAAAACAACAAAACGGTGCAGAGAAAACAGAGCGAGAGTGCAATATCTTTTCTTCTTTCCTCATTGAGGCGTAGAGGTGAAGACAAGGGGGGTGAGACAAGGGGGATGAGACGAGGGGATGAGACGAGGGGTGAGACGAGGGGGTGAGTCGAGGGAGGTGAGTCGAGGGAGGTGAGACGAGGGGGTGAGACAAGGGGGTGAGACAAGGGGTGAGACGAGGGGGGTGAGATGAGGGGGTGAGACAAGAGGTAAAACAATTAAGTGACCTCATTCAGTAGTAATATTAACCTGTAAGGAGATCATTCAGTAGTATATTAACCTGTAAGGAGATCATTCAGTAGTAATATTAACCTGTAGAGAGATCATTCAGTAGTAATATTAACCTGTAAGGAGATCATTCAGTAGTTTATTAACCTGTAGGGAGATCATTCCGTAGTAATATTAACCTGTAGGGAGATCATTCAGTAGAAATATAACCTGTAAGGAGATCATTCAGTAATAATATTAACCTGTAGGGAGATCATCAGTAGTTTATAACCTGTAAGGAGATCATTCAGTAGTTTATTAACCTGTAGGGAGATCATTCAGTAGTAATATTAACCTGTAAGGAGATCATTCAGTAGTATATTAACCTGTAGGGAGATCATTCAGTAGTTTATTAACCTGTAGAGAGATCATTCAGTAGTAATATTAACCAGTAAGGAGATCATTCAGTAGTTTATTAATCTGTAGGGAGATCATTCAGTAGTTTATTAACCTGTAGGGAGATCATTCAGTAGTAATATTAACCTGTAAGGAGTTCATTCAGTAGTATATTAACCTGTAGGGAGATCATTCAGTAGTTTATTAACCTGTAGGGAGATCATTCAGTAGTAATATTAACCAGTAAGGAGATCATTCAGTAAGTAATATATAAACCTGTAAGGAGATCATTCAGTAGTAATATTAACCTGTAGAGAGATCATTCAGTAGTAATATTAACCTGTAAGGAG